>NW_003852559.1:285028-303275 GCF_000181295.1 Otolemur garnettii | reverse complement strand
ATCAGGGCTCAACCGACTGTTGTCTTCTAAAATAAAAAGTATGATGTGTCACAGAGAAAAATTTAAAAAGGTAAATTACCAAATGGTTTAAATCTTAAAATAAATATTTTTAATGTGCTAGTATTTTCTGTAACACTTTAAAACACTAATCTGGTAATATGAAAGGAATCAAAAAACTTATAGGGTTAGAACAATGAAAATAATCAGGTTTGGAAAGCAGAAATGTCCCTGGCTTAGAAAAACTTCCTAGACGTGAAACAGAAAAATGATTCTCTAGTTCAACTGGCTTGGAAAGAGAGGTGATATGTGATTTAAGTACTTATCATCCTATCTAACAGAGTAGTGTATTCAGAACGTGTAGTGATGGCTAGTCTTCTGGCAATGTAAAGACTAGAAAATGATATAAATTACTAAAAGTGAGGAATAAAAATACATTTGGAACAAATTTTGGAAGTAACTTACCTACTTGCTAAAGTAAACCCATGCTTGAACAGAGACATAAGTAGGGTGCCAAGTGAAAGCCTATCAAAGATGAAAAGCCCAGTTCTCTGAGGGTATTCAATTTAAAATTTCAATTTATGTGAAGGAATGAAAGAGAAAAGATCCAAACCAAGGCCAAATTAAATTTTCCGAATTCCAATTCCTTTATTCCCGCCCCACCCCCATTATTTTTTCACCTAGTATATTTACATGACTTCCTCTTAGAGTAGCAGAGAGAGTTGTGATGTTGGAATTTCCAAATTGCCCTGAAAACTGGGATTTTGTTAATGCAATCTCTTTCATCATGTTAATCAGCTGTGAACTGCCTCAAATTGAAGCCGCAGAACTCGAATGTTCTGCCTGTGTATTTAATTACCGAGTTGGAGAAGATGGCTTTAAGGATAAACTCCACAGTCTTCTGCAGAAAGAGGGCAACTCTTCAAAGCTGCCACACACAGGAAGAACAAACGTGTAACTCATTCAGCTGGCTGCCTGTTTTCTGGCCTTCTTGGCGCCTAGTTAAGACCTCCAGGCAAGCTCTGCACCTCCACAATTTTTATCAAAGACATTTCCACTGAGGTAAAACTTGGCCAATTTCTAGTCCCCAGATACACAAATTTCATGCTGGGAGGTAGTACCAATCCTTTCCAGATAAATGAAAACTTGATTTTGGGGAATTCTACTTTGGTATTCTTCCCAATAATATCTGTCAAATACTTCTTAACATGTAGTTACAGCTTCACAAATGATTGTTGTTTTGAATCCCAGAGTTTATGTAAGCGTAAGATATTAAAGAAGCCTCAACCATATACTATAGGTATCTTCTGTGTAAGCAAGGCCACAGAAAATGGAAAGTCTGTGCTTATTCCATGGGTGTTGTTTGCATGGAACAGGTTTTTCCAAAGTGTGCTTTATAGATCCTGGCTGAAAGCACAAGTTTTCCCACAGTCCCCTGTCTTAAACCTCTGTGAGTTTGGCTATCCAAATACAAGTTAATTTCATTTAATATATTACACATAAACACATGGTTGAGAAGCTACTTAGTTTGGAAAGAGAAGAAACTTAATTAAGCTGTTGTCCAGAAACCCAGTGTGACTTTGATGTGATTAGTTTGAAGAAATATAATTTCTAGAAAACGGACACATTTGAATGACAAGTAAATACATACATTAATGACATTTATGAAAAAATGATGATGATTTATGATGTTCTGTGTCATGAGAAATATGTATTCAGCTTTTCAAAATAGGTTTCCCTTCAGCAGAACAAAACAGTGAGAGAAAATAATCTTCAGGGATGTCTTTTTTTGTGAGAAAGTATAAGAGCAGGTAGACAGTATGTCTGATTCTTTATTCTGTCCTTCCAGAATAGTTTAAGGTAGGGTCAGGTACAAGGGGTTAAAAATAAAAAGGCTGAAAGAATTGTAAAAATGTTGATGATATCATAAAAGAGATCATCTCAGTGTTTGCTTACCACTCACATAGTCCAACTAAAACATCTGCCTGTCACCCCATAAACTTCCCTACACTTCTCTTCTCTTTATGAGCAAAATAATGGAGCTTTAAGGGACTTTTAATAGCCAGCAGCTGTCTGGCTGCTCCATACTGCATCTGGAAGGGAGTGTGCTATTCACATGGAGGAGAAAAAAGACAAAACTATTGTTCAGTTTTCTTAAAGTACACCAGTACTTTGAACATGAGGAAAGTAACAGGAGCTCCTGAAGGGCAGATGAAAACCGGTGTGTCATTCCTAGGAGGCAATGAATAAATGATGGCACCCAACCGTGTTTACTATCAAGTGGAACAATTGCTATTGTGAATGAGTTCAATGCCAGGTACAGTGGCATGTCATGAGACCTTGGATTCACTTCATTCTGAGATGAGCTCTACTTCAGGCTAAAATGAATCATAATAGTATTCCTTGCAAGGTTATGATTGTAATTTTCTGAATGCATAATCCATTTTAAAAAATATGCTCTTTAAAGGACTTGTTTGGACAGGGAAACATCTGCTTTAGCAAAATTAAACTCAGGAACCAGCATTATTGTTAAAGTACTTCAGAAGAGAATGATCCCAGGATCGTAACAGTGGGGCTGCTTTTAAAACATTATGCTTCAAGAGTATGTTAAAGTGAAATATAAAATCTGCAAAATACTGTATTTACTTTGATAATCGCCACCCACTGAAAATCAAAGCTGTTTCTTCCACGCCTTTACTTTTCTTTTGAAAGGATGCTCGGTGTGGCGACCATAATATCAACATAGAATGCTTCAGGGGATGGCAAGTTTTACCCTTGAAGAACCTCAGCTTAAAAGGAGTTGGTTCAGGAGTGAGAGAGAGAAAGAAAGGTCGCTCGGGTGCTCACTCTTCTGTTCCTGCCTTGTGTCCTCTGCTTTCTTCCTTCTCTCCCACTTCCTGAGACACAGCTGTAGACTGCGGCACGCCCCTCCTCCCCTCATCCTTCTTCTGCACCTGCAGTCGTATAGGCCTTACAGGTTAACTTGAAAACCATCTTCTGAACAGTTTAGAATACTATCAAAGGGCTTAGCCTCTTGCTCTCTCTCAGAAATAGAAGTTTTAAACCACTACAAACAATGTTAACTACTGAATTTGGTATAATTTTTGTCATGAGTAAATAGAGAGAATCTGAATCTTATATGCCTTGCTGTGCAGTGGAGTCAATAAAATGGGCCTTCAGAGCGTATACAAAGTCCTTGCAGTTATCTACAGGGAAGGAAATGGCTTGTGGGCGTGTGAGTGTGGGGGGAGGTAACCCTTGCCTCTGAGAAACGGTGGCTCCCTCCTTCCCCTCCTTCTTTCCTTCCTTTCCTCTTTCTTTTCTTCTCTCTTTCATTCTTTCTTTTGTAAAGTGTACAATTTTGTCAAACATGTACTTTTGCTACCAAAGGAGAATGGGATATGACTCATCTTTTCTGGAAATTCATTGGATATTTTCCATGTTTCCATCATGCTTATAGTATCTTAGAAAGTTGTTAATATAATCAGTTAGTCCTCAGACTATTCCTGTGATATAAATGTAAGTTTTATTTTTGTTGTATAGAAATCTATATGTAATAGATCAATGTTTACTGCAAACCCAGTATGCTCCGTCTTTCTCTTAAGGTGGATGAAATCATATTGAAAAGGCAAGTCTTATATGCAGGGCACTGTTAGAGAATAATAAAGAGTAGTGGATAATGAAATGTTAAATTGTAGACAATGAAAGTCTAATATGCCTGCTAAAAACACCGAATGTGGCTAGCTGAGGGGGAGGGGAGAAATCAATATTTCTATACATATATTTATCCAAGCTCTCATCTCTCCCCTTGCCAATCAATTTTAAACACACTTGCTGCACTAGCCTCTTAGCAATCCCATGTTCAAAATATTAATGGCCTCCCTCATTCAGTCAGAATTTTCACTTTGGAAATATGTGTGGGTGTCTTTTAATGAAAAGATTCTCACAGAGAACCTGAGATGTCTCCAGGCACACAGGGTCTGAGAATTCTCACTTTGAGAAACACTGATTTAAAAACCTGATTATTAATGCTTCTTTAAGTTGTTTTTCACCTGAAAGGTATGGCAAAACAGCAGCTTTGTCTTTCTAAACTGAAACATTCCCAGCTATTCAGTCCTCACTCATGCCAACGGAGTCTCCTTCTTTGACACTACGTGACAGATGCAGAAGCCAAATGAACTGATTTCTAGTCTTGAAACAAGAACCTAACGTTCCTACCGCTGTATCTCTGCACACACTCTGCTTTCAGCTTGGAACACTCTTTGCTTCTCCTGTTCCACCTTGCTGGGCACTGTGCTCGGTGGTTAGAATGCTGGCCTTGCAAACCAGGGGCTGCGAGTTTGAGCCTTGCCTGAGTTTGATGTAAAAAAAAAAAAAAAAATTCTCTTATTCCAACTTTCTTCTCATTTTTCCTTTGTGAGAAATTGGGTCTAACAATTTCTTGGTGCATTCTATCCTAACCTCTATCAATCTCACCTTCCTCTGATTTCCCAGAGCAGTTTATCTGTGTCTCTCTTATGAGACAAAACATCCTACAATGTATTGTATTCAGGTTTGTGTGTGGCTTTGCACTTCTAAACTGCAAACAGCTCGAGAGTAAGGTCTGTATCTGATTCACCTTTTGCAAGCAGCTCACACAATAGCTTGCACATAAAAGGTGCCAACAAGAAATCAAAGACATAACTCTATGGGCCAACAGATAGAGTGAGGCTTGAGGAAAACCTTGGAAGATTGAAAGAATGTGGAAAGTGGCCGAAGAGGAGCTTTTTTGATAAGAAACTTAGTAAACATCTTGCCTCATATCTGAACTAAGGATTAAACAAGTCAGGAGAAAAGATACAGCTACCTCTTCACCTTATTGCTGAAATAGTTATTTCCTAGGAGAAAATTTGTGTTGTTAAAGAGAAATTATCCTAAGTACCAAGTATTGTTAACAGAAATTTACTGAATACTTTATAAATCTAATAACCTTCATTGTCTACCATGATTCTTGCCTATTGGATAACGGAGAAAGAAAATGGATTCAGATGGCCCACGCTGTTAGTCCTCGTCTTTTTCTATCTTTTCTACATGGTTCCACCCAGACAGGTTCTCATCTACTCTTACTAGATGTCACCATCTTTGTTGGAAAGCAGAGGAGCTCCAGTTAGAATATTGCTATTAAAGGCATATAACTTCTAAATACAATGCAACGTGATTACCTTTCAGAATCTTCATACTGATTGGGGAACATCACTAGTTTCTCATTTTGGTTCTTGAGCTGTCCACATGGAATCTAAGAGAAAAAAACATAAAGTATTTACAGGAGGCTCAGATGTGTCTCAAGGGAAGTTATCTATGTCAGTCACTGAAGGAGAAAACACCTGTTAAATGCATTTTTTCCATTGAAAGCCATGTTTTTAATCTCATGTCTTGTTTTCAGCCTTGCCAGATACGAGAAGACAGACCACAAGCTTACCTTCTGCCTAGTTTCAATCAGAGGTGAAACACTGGGTGTAAACACAGCCTCAATCTTTCAGTTAAGGCAGATTCTCGTGACAGGTAGAAATTATCCAGGAGCAAGTGAAAGAAAGCTAGACATTCCCACATACATACAGGGTGTAAACTGCTAAAGTTGTCAGACTGACATGTTTGTAGTTTACTTAGCCATACTACAGAAATGAGTTCTCCAGAAGTGCCTACTGGCCCAATGACACCAAGAGCTTTCTTTTTAGAAGGCCATTTGTACCTACTTTTTTCTCCAGGAGGAGTTAGCAATTATTTCTGTGGTTTTCAAGATAACAAGGGAACTGGTAATGGGACAAGTTAAAAGAGAAGGAGAAAAAACTGTGATTAAGACAGAACATTTTCATTTCCCATTTTTTCCTATTTGATATTAATTTCAACTTAAGCAGCAAACTGTGGACAAACATTACCCAGACAGCGTAGTACCTTATGGGACTTGTACTAGAGTCCGGACATTGAAGCATCTGAAGATTTGTGTATGTTTTAAAAGCCAATTCCTGAGGGCATTTAACACGTTTTAAATGCATCTGGAAATCACTAATTGCTGTGATCCCGTTAGAAAATTTTGAGAGTTAGTTTTATGGGAAACATGAAGCCAGCTTGTCTGAGTTTTGTTTTTCTGTTTAATTGCAACAGCATTCAGAAAAACAAAAAAGAAAACAACGTTTGTTAAACTACTCTAGGAAGGATTCATTTTAGCTATTGGCAAGCTGTCTGTACAGTGTGGGAGGGTGGCTTTTTTGTTTTGTTTTGTTTTAGCTTGTGACAGCTGTTTAAAAGTCATCTGTTACCACCATGGTAGCCAGTTACTAGATGAAAGCAAATGTCTTTCAGGATTGTTGTAGGAATTGGACCACCAACTAGTACGGCTATCTTTTAGCAAAATTGCAAAACGTCCCAACTTCTTTATGTGGCACTCCGGAGATATTACACAATTTTGCAAATGCACTGAACAGAAAGGCAAGTGACATGTGACCCGATAAACTGACTTGTGATACGTGCCTATTTCTGAGAGATGAACTTTTAAAATCTGAATTAACAAATGAAATAAATGTATAGCAGACTTTTATAAGTGTCTTCAATTGTTCCATTATTCCTAAAATTACTTTTAAAAATGTTAAATTTCCCTGCATATCTGAAATTATACATATCCTAGAGCACCAGGGACTCAGAATTTGACACTTTTGAGAGCAATGTATGTTTTCCTTACAATGAAGGAAACAAGTCCAGAGAAGACAAATGACTTGGCTAATCAATGGCTGATCTAGGTTTGGAAACTAGACCACTGGACTCCTACTGCACTATTTTTATTATTGTTCTGTAACTGCATATTATACAGATGAAATTTTCAGTTTGAAATGAAATCAGTTTTAATGCCAATAAATTTTTAAAGCAATGTACAAAGCTTTTACATGAGAAATATACCTCATAAAAATATATTTCTTAGGCAATGACATCACTTTATTTGAACTCTAGTTCAATACCCCAAATCTGTCATATGACAAGAGAAAGCTCCAAATTTAAAATTTAAAAGTTTAAGATTCATGAATAATACCTCTGAGGCCCTGGAAACAGACAGACAGGTATTGTCTCAAAGGTATTAATTATTTTATTGAACATTGTATTTCCTTTCTACATTGCCTCGTCCTGGGCTGTAATTTTCCATTTGTTATTGTTCTATCAACTGGTGATAATTAGAAAAGTCAGTTTCCCAGGCATAATTACAATCTCCAGTTTATCTGTTTCTACAAATTCTTTTCATTTCTGTAGATAGACGTGTTTTTCTTACTCAACAGTAACAAAAGAGACATCGGAGAAAAAGACTCTCCACAATTTGAAAGGCTCCTCTTTCAAGCAGAAGCAAATAAATAAAATTCAAGCTGGACCTGAGGACACAGGGCCTTCCTTCTCAAGACCAGTGTCTCATTTTTAATCTCAGAGAAAATGAACAACTTCAGAAGTCTAGGTTTTAGCAAACATTTGGGTGCCGATCTGAACTTACTCCACTTAGTGAGAGTAAGGGTGACTTCAAACATAAGATAAAGAACTCTGTTGAAGTTCTCTCTCCTGTAATTTTTCACTGAGCAGAGCACAGACACAGCCTCGTTGGGGGAGGAGGTCACAGGCTCCTTGAATTTTTATTGGCTGGTGTGGAGATACGCAAACAGAAGTTGGGAAACACCTGATTGGGTGAACCTGAACACCCCGTGGTCCAAACTTCCAATTCTAGAGGCCACAGCAATTACCTTTCATTGTGGTTCATTAGTGTCTTGTATGGTATAACTCAAAACCTTTTTATCTTACTAAATATTTCAAAAATTCGAAAGATCCTGAAAAAACAGCAAATTAGACATAGAACTCAGAGAATGAGAAAGCAAATTTTATCTACCTACTAAACAGTGGAAAGATACAGGAAAGATAAGGTACCTGACCCCCCCTTAACTTTTGTCCATTCAAGATGGATTTCCCAGGCACTTTATCCAGAAGTACTTAAAATCTAACTAGTAGGTTTCTACTGCTTGGTTATGGGGTACAGTTTCTACTGCTTGGTTATGCTGTACAGTGTCTGATTTCTGTTAGCTTTCAGATAAAAGGCAACAGATCCTTCCTTTGTCTCACGTCTATGGTCACCCAAGAAGCCATTATTCCACCCACACATGTCTGTGGTCCGTAGGACACAGAACCTTTAAAGGAGATCAGTGTGTCCTCTTTAACAACAGGGATGTTCATGAAGCATCTTCTCTGTTAGAACAAAGCAGCTATGAATTAAATACTGAGCGCCCTCTCTGCAATTATTCCTAGAACTCCTAGAAATTACTTCTAGAACACATTCTTTTGAAAATTTTTGGAAAAAGCCAAGTTGCCATGTCGTTAAATAAGGTAGAGAAAATCAGCTTACACAGTATCACTTGGTTTAAAAATATCAGATAGTGAAAAATAATACTGCTGCTTTCCTTCCTTGTTTATAAACTGCCTTTTAAAATGCCTTTTCTTCGCATCTATAGAGGCAGAGCCACTCCTGATTAAGAGCAGGCTTAGAAAGCAGACTGCCAACTCCTATCTATGCCTACTAGTCCAGCCACTCCAGCCCGGGCGATTGAAACCTTTCAGGCCCTCTGTTTCCTCTTCTATGGGATGGGGACTGTAGGACCTGCTTCACAGTGCTGTCATGAGGCTTAAATACGTTGTGTAAAATTCATACAGTTGTGCCTGGCATATAGTTAGTACACTATATTTGTTAATGTGTGTCCTTTTAATGGGATCTCAGAAGGAGGGAGGTAAATAATTGTGGGCGGTTCTCCATTTTGGGTCACAGTCATAGTGGGAGAGCTCGGTGCTTGGGGGTTGATACAGAATATTATACCTAAGGCCCCTTTTGACTCTAAAATTCGATGAGTCTGTGATTTCAAGTAATAATACAGGTGCTTGACTTCAAAGAATTCATCATCCTGTTGTGAAAATAGGATGATAAGCCTTAGAGACGAAAAACCAGGTGTGACTTATTTTCGTATCACCAGAACCCAGCATGGTATCTAGCTCGTGGTAACGACCTAATACTTTAAGAATAAAAGAACGAAGGAGTAATGTGTGATTGTACAAGACAGAAGATGAGAAAATGAAAATAAGTGACATTGACAAAAATTGGAGGACAGTAGGACTTACTGTGGCCAACTGTGGTTATTTAGACATTTTTATTATTAATTTTACTTCAAGTTCCTGCACAAGACAAGTATAAACTATATACAAAATCAATCTCTCTCTGTCCTCCCAGATCCCCACTCCCATCCCTCTCTGCCTTCTATGAATAGCACACTGCACTATACCTCTGAACTCCTGGGCTCAAGCAGTCCTCCTATCTTGGCCTCCCATCTCCTGGGCTGTCCTACTCCTGAACCTGGCTCCAGACACACGCGGTTTCTGAGACCAAAAGATTTACAATTAAAGACCACAGAAATAAGAGTACCTCTTCAGAGAGGCAGCCAGCCTCTTCTTTACCCCAAAGCAAACACCTCTTTTTTGTTTCAATCATCTGATTATTTCCTTCTTTCTCTTCCTCTCTCCCTCCTTTGCCTCCTCTTTTTAATACGAGTTCCTGTACTGCTACAGAAACAGCTGCCATTTTCTGTTTAGCTTAACCAAAAGATGTCCTGGATTCTTGGATAGATTTCAGTACATCAGTGAAGCTCATAAGCTGTGTGATTGTTTGAGCAGAAGTTTACACAATCCACAGTTCCAAAATAACCCAACTTCAGAGGATAAACTTACTTTGGCAAGCAAACCAGATTTTATGAGCTTTTCAGCATTTGTGGTGACAACTTTTAACACACTTGGATTTCTAAAGTCAGAGTCAAGGGCTAGGGTGTGAGTATTACCAGTCACAGTTGAAGTCTGTACAAATAGGTTTAACAGACCTTGAAAGTGTTACATTAGAATTGCCAAAGAATTCTACTATTCTACAAGTTCGTTATGTTGGTCAAGTTTATGTTATAGTGTTGGAATGTGTCAAAATGTAAGTACAATCAAAGGCTTGAAATCTTTACTTAAGACAGAAAAGACTATAAACTGACAAGTTTATTTATGTGTGTTTATGTAAAATGTACTTTTTTCTGGGGCATACAATTTAGAAATCTAAATAAATACGTACCTAGAAACTGTTTCATGCCAATATCTGCCTTCACTCAATTGAAAACTAAATGTTGAACATATTTAATACATTTAGGATGACATGTTCTTGGTAAGCACTAAACTGTTGTGAGAATTCTTATCCTTATACCAATACATAATAAGTAGTAGGAATTCTATGAGATAATGTGCTAAAAACATGTATATTCACACATATATAAAAGCACATTCACTTTTTGGAAATGACATTTTGGCATTACGAATATATAAAAATCTCTCTTAGTCACATAAGAGACCTCCAAGTAGACACTTAATTTGAAAAGTTGGTTAAAATTGAGTCTCATGAAGAATACTGCATTAATGTATTAATTTAGTATAACTGAAAATCAAGGGTACATCATTTGCCAAGTTCTGTTTCTAAGGATCTAATGATGGTTGTTCATGTCTGGCCCACAATGAATCCTCTGTGAAGTTTAGTTTTAGTTTATGTACAGGGGAACAAGAATTTTAAGACACAAAGCAGTCTGAAAATGAAATGCTTTTAAGTTTTAATGATATTTTCGCAATCTTTTATACTTGTCTCATCCACATCCAGTTCACATTGGGGAACTCGCCTTTATTGGCTATTTCCAAGATATTCCAATTAGCTTGTATTGAAATAATAATTTCTTTTTACATTTTGTATTCATGCATCATCAGCTTATATAAATTTTACTTAAATTATGTAATTACAAAAAAAAAAGCAAAGTTTTCATAAAAAGCTTACGGGAACAAACAAAACTGATTCTAGTTTTAGAGGTAGAAATAAGTGAACATCCTTAGCTATCAGCATTCATCACTCCTTGAACGCCAATCTGCACGTGTTACTGAGGTCGTGGACAGCGTGGTTAGTCTGTGAGGTGAGTGGAGTGAAGGTTGGAAAAAGAGTAATAATTTCACTGAGTGGGAAAATTCCTGCAGCGTCAGGAAGATGATATAAATTGGTGACAATAGGTGATGGGAGAGGCTCATGGCATTCAACCTTAATTAAAAAAAATCAAAATAAACAAATAAAATACCATGCTTTTAAAAAACGTCCATTTGTTTTAAAAAAAATTCTGTTTACTTTTAGCAACTTTCATGGCTTTCTTTAACTTCCAAAGCATGAATATTTGTTGCCAAAATGTAGATGATGGAAAATAATAATTTTGAGATCTTTCCTGTTACTGGCAAGAAGAAAATATGAAGACAAAAAAGCACTAGGTTAGTAATCATATGTTTTTTAGTTTCTACTTATTTGTTTCTGGTCCAATTCTTAAATTAACTAGATGTGTGATCTTGAGCATATCAGTTCATTTCTAGGTGTCAGTCTCCCTCCGAAGATAATGGCCAAATTGGATCATCTCTAGTGTCTGTGGAAGTATAAACTTTTATGATTGTGATCACCAAGTATGTGTGTGCAGCCAGCTCTGGGGACTGTGGCGAGAATCACTACTGTGTTCATTCTTGAGGGAGCAGAGCAACACGGGTGTTATTTGTTCTCCATGTTTGGTTCTCCTTAAAGTAGAATTAAGTGACTTATACACAACAGAAAAATGAGTTGGGGAGCTAAATGGCCAATGGTTTAGGGGAACAAGCACCACTGATTATACATAAATGTACTACTCAACTTTTAGAGGTAGAAATAAGTGAATATCCTTAGCACAAACTATTATTTGTGTTTAATGTTCAATTCTATCAGCTAATAAGGCTGGGTGTGGTGGCTCATGCCTGTAGTCCTAGTACTCCAGAAGGCCAAGGCCAGAGTATCACTTAAGCTCGGGAGTTTGAGACCAGTCTAAGCAAAAATGAGACCTGTCTCTACTAAAAATAGAAAAATTAGCTGGGCATGGTGACACACACATGTAGTCCTAGCCACTCAGGAGTTTGAAAGGCAAGAGGATCTCTTGAGCCCAAGAATGTAAGGTTGCTGTGAGCTAGGCTGACACCAGGGCACTCTGGCCTAGGAGACAGATTTTGTCTCAAAAAAAAAAAAATTAAAATTAAAAGATTAAAAATATTTCAGCTGATCAGAAATCATCTCAAGCATTTTACAACTTTTCTCCAATGCTTGGAAAGCACTGAGAACACTGGTTCGTTTTGCCTGGACCTTTACAGCAACATCCTAAGCATGCTGCTCCTTCAGTCTGTTCATGGCTTCCTTCAATCTGTTCTCCTCGTAGCCACAGTGTTCTTTTCAAAACATATATTTGATCTTGTCATCATCCCTTTTCCCACCTTCACAAACAAACCTTTGTGGTTTTCCATTTTAGAAGGTGGAAAAAGTCCTTAACATACCCCGGGGTCTGTATTTCTCTAAAGCGTCACTGAGGGATTAGGATTGACAGTTGTTTGTCACCTGGGAGATTTCCTAGTGTTCCAAAATGCTTACCATCTCGGGCCCACAATCATTATGATGGCCAAAAATGCTCCCTCTCCCCCATTGATCCAGAAGTTCTAGCCTCTTTTCTCATCACCTTCCAGAGACAAAGGGCTTTTTGTCTGTCCCTTGAAGATGCCACGCTGCCTTCAGCTATAGTCGTTAACTTTTTCTTAGATTATTCTTCCCCTCAAAATTAAGTATTTCCTGATGTTCTGAGTTATATAAATCCCTTTACTAATTCCTTAGGTAATCCCTCTTACAACTGTATGTACTTGCTCTCTGTAAGACTTACCATAGTTGTAATTTTGCTATCAATATTTGGAGTAGATGTGACTGTTTGCTCCAGGCCATTCTTCTCCACTGGACTCTAAATTCTGTGTGGTTGTGTCTGTATTGTTCACAACCAAATTCCTAGTACCTTGAGCAGAGCCTAGACTATGTTAAATGCCTAATGAACATGGAATACAAGAATTATGGAATATAAATTATACAGTAATTACTTATACATGGAATTTAATATTTTTAATACAAAAATTTTGAGTATATTTTTAATTATGTTTTTACTATTCAGTTTGGCCTAAGTCATCCTTTACACATAAAATAACCAGTATGTACATCCAAGAAATTTATCCCTAGACATTCCTATCAGTCACTGTATCTCCAAACATATTACAAAAGAAAAAAAGAAAAAGGATTCCACTTAGCTTTGAAATAAAAACAGTAAAACATATCGGGTAACTGTAAGACTAGTCTAAACTTAAAAGGACAAAGCTAAGATGTAATTAAACCATTTCAGATAATTTCTATGCAAAATTAGGCAAATACTCAAGATTTTGAGAACATATTGCCATTCAAAAAAATAAAACATATGTTGTAAGTTTCCATTCATTTATTTTTCCTCTAGAAAAATATGATTCCCATACCTAAGAGGTACTTGAAGACCTTTGATTGTAGTGTGGAAGAAATTGGAGGAGAGGAAAATTATACACCACTCTCATTTACAGTAAAGGCTCAAGGGAAATTGAGAAGAAGAAAGAGATTTTTTTGGCTATACTTCATTTGGCTAAACCAAAAGAAAGAAATACCCCAAAGAGCTATAGGCTTTTTTTTTTTCCATTTCATATTTCTGAGAAAGGTGTCAAATCAGGGGACTTTTATCACCTATTTCCTTCTAAGAAGTCTTTTTGTTTTATAGCCATAAAGTATTTTGCCACCACAGATTCTCTATAGCTCAATAACATCAGGCCACCTGCATTTCTTCTACATGCAAAACTGATGCGTGGGGACTGAAATGAGAAAAGTTCTCAAACTAAGAGTCCAGAGATCAGAATTCTGCCCGTCACCAGGGCTATCACTAAATTTGCTTGTCCCTGGAGAAGATGTTTATCCCCATCTCTGAAATGAGAAGAGGTTGGACATATATAACGGGTGAGAGTCCTTCCAAGACTTATGTGCTATGAAAATTAGGTGTCTTAGGATGGTTGTGAAATTGCCCCTGATGCACGTTTCTTAGCGGCTCAGTGAAATAAATATTACCAAGGAGCATTTTTACCCTGTGAAGAATATGTTGTCCGTAAAATAGTTCTTCATTCTGCAGCATAACAAGCATGTTCTTATTCTGGCTTTTTACCCAGGAATATTTGGGAAATATTCCTTAATGTGAATTTCTACTGAAGAATTTTATTAAAATTCCCCAAATTATAAATTAATTTTTTTAATGTGCTTTGAAAGATGATTGGATTTATAGTCAAAAGATACAGATTTCCATCTGTGTCTTCTACTCATCAGGCTAGTGACTTTGGGCATAGTATATAAATACGCCGAGCATCAATGTTCTCCTCTTCAAGGCAAGGGCAATAGTCCCCTTCCTCAAAGAAAAAATATAAGGATTTAGACTAGATACTGCATTTATTATTTTTTTATTTCAGATTAATATGAAGGCATGAATGATTAGGTTACATTGTTGGCAATTGTCAGGTGAAGTTCAGGTTGTAGTTGAGCTCTCTCAGCAGATACAGAAAAAGCATTTGACAAAATTCAGCACTCTTTTCTGACAACAGGCATAGGTGGCACATTTTTTAAACTGGTAGAGCCCATCTCCAACAAACCCACAGCCAAAATCATATACCGAATGAAGTAAAACTGAAAGCATTTCCACTTACAACTGGAACCAGACAGGGATGCCCACTATCGCCACTGCTATTCAACACAGTGCTGGAAGTTCTAGCCAATGCAATCGGGCAAGAGAAGGACATAAAGGGCATCCAAAAGGAGACAATGGAGGTCAAACTCTCACTCTTTGCTGATGATATGATCTTATACTTAGAAAACCCTAGGGACTTAACCACAAGGGTCCTGGAAGTGATTAAAGAATACAGTGAAGTCTCAGGATACGAAAATCAATGCCACAAATCAGTAGCCTTCATATACTCCAAAGATACTGCATTTAAAAGCAACTTCCAGGTCACCTACATTGTAAGATAATTTTTAGTGTCACCTGGAAAATAGTAAGCTCTAAATAAATTTGGTGATGAAATTTAAGTCTTGTTTACTGTTCAAAACTCACTGGGAAGCCTAAGATAAAGTAATTTTTGTGGAACATGAATGTTATTGGGTATTCATGAATGTTGATTATTATGCTAAAATAATCACAAAAATCTGAGATTAAAGATGTGCTTGTTTTATGGGAATATGCTTCAAGTGAAACTTGTGGAAAAAATTGGTCTTTCTCATATTATTTCGAGATGAGCCAGCCTTGGCCCCTCCTTAGGCTCCTACTCATAGTAGTAATCTTCCAGAAAGATCCTCACTATAAAATTAAGGGTAGTAAGGCTAACCTCAGCTAATTTATCAGAAACCTTTATAAACTAAGATTTTGTTTCCAAGTAATAAATTTTGTTTTACAATTATATATTAATTTTGAATACATCTTAGCAAGTAATAAGCAAATTAAAAGCTAGTTGTACAAAAATAATTCAAACTTCAATGTTGGATTAGCTCTAATATCTCATTAGAAAGTAGTCAAAAGATGGAGGGGGCATACAGGTCTCCAAAAAGCCTAGAAGATAAGGTAAATGTCTTGTGATCGCACCTGCATTTCATCATTGCCTTTTGGATTCAGAGCACAAGGTGCAGGCACCAGAACTATGTCCTCAAACACCTTTCTTAACTCTCCTATCCAATTAGCTCAGTAGGTATCTGCATAACCATAATACCATTTTGTCTACTGCTGTCACCAAACGAGTTCAAGAGTAACCACAAGGAAAGAGTATAGTGTGTTCTGATCTGCATCAAACTTTTAGCAATCACATCAGAGACTGTTCTTTCAAAAAGCCCATCATCATTATCATCATCAAAATTAGTTGTGCTAAATCTAAATACCTAGGGCTACCCAGATATTGCAATTTTAACATCCTAACAATTTTAACATCCGGCTTATCCCAAGATTAACAAACATAAAGAACTATGCTTTCTCAGATCACCAAATGAAAATAAACAAAAGACTGTTCAATTATAGTAATGGATAACAATGACTGATCTCAGGTCTGTGATTCCAATTAATATTCTCTGCTGATCATGAAAAATTGAGATGAGACCTGTCCCCAGCACTGAATTTCAGTTCTAGGTCTTCTTAGGCTAATTATATCTTGGTGTTAACACATATGGTTGTATTTGATGATTGTATTTTTTTTTTTGTTTTTAAACAAGTGTCAGAATATTCTCAAATTAGAAACCCATCTTATTGTTTTGACCCATATCCTAGCAGGATTAAATCTGTCTACATTAAATACTTTGAAGTTAAGAATCTTTCTGCTCATTTTTTCCCAATTAAATGATGACAGGCATTTCTTTTCCTTGTAGATGAAATTTGACTGTTTTGATACTGTTTCTATATTTTATGTGTCTCTCTACAAGAAAAATTCAAAAGGGATCCCCATTTCCCACTTAAAGTGAGCAAACTTTCTCTCATTTTAATATCTATAGTTTTGCCTTTTATCATTAAAAAAAAGTACACTATCTTTCCGGAATATTTTTAAACAACTTTGTAAGTAAAGAGTTTTTAAAAAAGACAATGTATTCTCTAAACATGAAGAAAAACAAGGAAATCTGTCCAGAGGAAGAGGATGTTGAATGTAGTATACAGGATACACCCTGAGAGTGATCTGGCCATAACCTAGTCTATTTACCCACATTTATTCACATCAAAAGGAAACATTTCATCATACTTGCATTTTAAGACATAATTTAAGACTCTAAAAGGGCTCGCTTACCTTCAAATGTATTTTTATTAATTATGCTCCTTAGTACTACATTACAGATGATATCCTTTCTTCTTGTAGAACACACATCATATTAGCAAAGACAGAGAATGATTAATTTTGATTACTCACCACAATCATCTATTAAATGTGTACTAACTGCCCTGCTGTGACGGTTTTCTCTGCCATCCAAGGGTTTTTACAGCCTTAGATCAACCACAGGATTCATTTGTTTGGACTCTGTGTCGCAACCACTAGAACAATTTTTCCCCCATAGTGTGTTTTTATTTGAAACCCAGAGGGATTTTTAATCTTGGCTGTGTTTTCAAATAGAATTGAGTTTTTACTCGTGTTCCGCAGAGTTTCAGTGGAAAGACATTTCTTATGCTTGCTTCTTTCTTCAAGACTTGAGGACATGTATGTGGAAAGTGAGTTGCTTTTATTCCAAGGTCTTTATCCTTCATGAAACAAATATTCGAAAACTCTAAACTATCACAACTCCCAAAAGATGAGAGAACACCTGTGACTAACAGGTTTCCCTCTGAGAATTCTTTCTTTTCTTTTCTTTTTTTTTTTTTACAGTTTTTGGCTGGGGCAGGATTTGAACCCACCCACTCCTCTGGTGTATGGGGCCAGTGCCCTACTCCTTGAGCCACAGATGCAGCCCAAATTCTTCATTTTCTAATTTTAATGAGAAAGCAATATTTAGAAATCAATGGTCAAAGAGCTAAAGAGCTAAAGTGTTAAAGTGCATATAAATGTGTGTGTGTGTATATTATATATTATATTGTATATATACACTATATATACTATATATATATATATATATATATAGACTGGTTGTATTTATATATTAACAGTAGAGAACAGGGAATATTACTTTGTTCAAAAGTAAACACAAAAATATACATCGTTAAAAAAAATTTTTTTAAGCAGTTAAAGTGAGGCCTAAGGTTTTATCCTCAGCAGGAAGTACTAAGCTGACAAAAAACTTAGTGAGAAATTTTGCCTTCCCGTTCTCACACCTACTCCACCCCACCCACACCACCTGGATGAAGAGACCCACAGGCCTTTTGAGGAATTAGGTATCAGGATTAAGTATTGATTGACTAAATATATGGGACCTTTGACGTCTCTTCTACACTGTTCCACGGGTCTCTTTGGCAACTATAGTTTTAGGTGCTTTTAACAGGAGGAACTGAGTTTAACATTCAATTACCACGTTTAAAAGTTATATTTTCTTTGTTCATGTGTGATTAGGGTTATTAAAGTTGGGAAATGGTGCAGCAGCTGCAAATTTCAATGGGCAAGTTGTACTGGAAGCCAATGACCTATTAACTAAATGTATACGTGGCAGTCAGAGGGCAGGACAACTGAGGGGCAGACAGAGAGAGACAAGCAGAGACACATGGAGTGACACGCAGAGAAAGAGGGTTACAGAGACAGAGAAACAGACACAGGT
>NW_003852559.1:279477-283819 GCF_000181295.1 Otolemur garnettii | reverse complement strand
GTGGAGACAGAGTGACAGAGACAGAGAATGAGGGTCAGAGAGACAGACACAGGTGGAGACAGAGTGACAGAGACAGAGAATGAGGGGCAGAGAGGGACACAGATACAGGTGGAGACAGAGTGATGGAGCCAGAGGAGTGACAGAGAAACAGAGAGAGACAGAGAGTGAAAGAAAGAGGAGAAAATGAGGAAATATATTTCTTTTTATCTCCTAGACTTTAAAAATATATTACAATTATATTTTTGGAATATATACAAATGCTGACTTTTTAAAAAAAAGTCTCAAAAAATCAAGAAGACCATATCTTAAAATAGTCTGCTAACACTGATCCATCCCAGAAATAGTTGCTTCTTACCCACTATGCTAAGGCCTCCTGCAGGCCTTTTGCTGCAGGGACAGGTTAGGTTGCTGTGCCACTTGAAAGAAGGCTCAGGGAGACCATCCATGGGCGTTGTCTGAAATACCTGAGAAGGATGTGGTCCTCAGCATTGCACAGCAGTGGAGTTTGAGGCCAGGCCTGAATCTTAACATGTTGCTATCTTATTGAAAAGTTGCCACGATGGCTGTGGGCGTCTAATCTATCTCTGTCTGCTGCTGGCTTTTAACCTCTCTTAGAGGACAATTTGACTGCTTAACTTAAAGAATTCCTAGGGAAGTTTATTTTCTAATCATCTTTGGAAAATTTGACTATGTAAATAAAATAGTCCTATAATTTTATAATTACATTCTAATACATTCTTTATAATACATTCCTTCAGAACATTTTTTGCTCCACAACAAGACAATTCTATAGTTACCATGAAGAATACAATGAAAATAGCCCTCCAGCGGAGCACGCTGAGTGGGTTTCACTGTTCATTGCTAAAACAAGATTATTAAGCACTGCAGTATCTTAAGAAGGCAGGCATACTAAAATCGTTCATGTAAGTATTTCAATTTAATTATTATTTATAGAATTTTTAAAAATAATCAAGCAAATAGGACAACATTCATATACCAAATGTGTCATTTCAAAAGCCTGTTTTACCCGATGTGCACAAAGGGACTAACTGGTGAAAACTCTAAAATATTTTTAAAGGCAACATCACACATTTTTACTTTTCTACCAAGTTCTAGCCTATTTCCCGCCTGGAACATACAACAGCACATCTTAATTGCCAATATTACTGAGCTCATAATCCATCACACACGTCTTTTAAATTTGAGAACTTTAGGCATTTTCAAAAGAAAGTCAAGTTATAGCGAACTCTAAGTAAGCAAAATGAAAGTACAGGACCAAGACATCGTGTTACTCACCATGTTCTACCCTGAAAGTCCCTCTCAGAGGTAGGTAAGCGCACTACAAGGAGGTCTCATACGAAGACCTCGTCTTTATGACTCTTTGAATCAAACAGTAACTAAGTGGTTTAAGTAGAAACATGTATTTTGAAAGGTTAATCCACCCATACACAGGGAAACCCCTTTTTAAAGAAAGTCACTCTGCTGCCAAGAGCCTATTAATATTCACCCTTCAGATACAACTACAACCTACAGATAAAAGATTCACAACCTATGTGAAAATACCACAGAGGATTCCCTCAGTCTGTATGTTGTAATGGAAACACAAGAAAACAACATACCTCTTCAGGCAATCGGGGGTACTACAGGAAATCCACCTGCCCACTTAATGGAAAAGTTGTATCAGCTTAATAGGGCCACAACACATAAACACACATTTAGAATTAGTATAATTTACTGTAAGCACCACAGAGATCACACACTCATTTCTAGGAATGTTCCTGTGTTTCCTCTTCCTATTTCTTTCCCTGAGAAAGCTAGCCCCCGGCTTAACATTTAAAGTCACCCTCTAAAGTAATTTAGAACTAAACCCACTACCTTTTAAAAATAGGAGTGCTGAGTGTTTTCTGGCTTAGAGGGGAAATTATATTCATAGTCTGTATGTTGCTTCACTAGCACTATAAAATTAGGAATTAGGTGTAGTTTTCTTTTAATACTAGAAAACAGTCTGGAATATCAGTAGCAGGGACAAATCTCCCCAAAGTAATAAAGAAATCTGTACCAGTCCAGGAAGGAAATGTTAGCCAGCAAAATGCTCGACAGTAATTATTAGGGGTTGTTTATACCATTTGTTTATTTTAAAGTATTCATTTTCAGCTGGGCATGGCTGGTTTCAGTAAACAGCATGTAGCATATTGGTAATATGGTGGAGGAGACGGATTGTCCCAGAGTTTAATGGTTTGCTCTACCAGCTCTTACCACAACAGAGATGGTCACTTCAGAAAAATAGGTGTCCCCAAAGTCACCATGCATAGGGAAAAATGGGAAATGGTAGATTGACACTCTGAGTTAATGACGACCCTCTCCTGTGCTTCCATTTCTACAAACACACTCTATAAAGTCAAGGAATCTCAAAAAGAACTTCAACTTTTTTTTTTTTTTTTTATAAAACCTTTTAAGTGTCAGTCCAAGGTGGTGAAGTCATGAGTGATTGTGATCTTTTTCTTTATGCTTTTCTGTGTTTTCAAAAATTTTCAAAAGAAAAAATAGTTCATAATACAAAGTAGCCTGCACAGTTAACAGAAAAACAAAACAAAACAAAACTTAGAAAATAAACAGTTTGTCCTCACCTTGAGTTGTTAAACATATTCGATGTGAATATATCATTGTTCCAAGATCTCTTGAAGTATTCCGAATAGGTCTTTTAAAAATGCTTCTGAGTTCACAAAAAAGGACATTTACCCTGTTAGTTTCTTTCCAAGTGAGAAAAATAATCACCCGATTTTCACAAGAATATGCCGTTTTGTGTGATATCAAAAGAACAAGGAGAAATTCATCAGCTAACAGCAAGAAGGTTGAAAGTTAAGCCATCTTTACAGGATAGAATCTTTAGATCAAAATAATATCTTCTGAAAGTACTTGTAAAATTACAAAGTGCTATGCAAATATACAGTGTGATTAATATTAGTAGAAATGACATCTTCCCAAAGTGTGTTGAAGGACCATCTTATCTCAATCATGTGACTTTTTATTTGATGATCACATTTAAAGGGTGGAAGGAAAGCAGAGAAGCATATTCCAGAGTCTGCTGATCCAAGCAGGAAGGTTGCTTCCATTTTTCCATTTAAAACTATGGGATGGCCGGGCAAGATAGTTCACCCCCATAATCCTAGCACTCTGGGAGGTTGCGGTGGGTGGATTGAATGAACTCAGGAGTTTGAGACAAGCCTGAGAAGAGCAAGACCCCATCTCTACTAAAAATAGGAAAATTATCTGGGCATGTGGCAGGGGTCTGTGATCCCAGCTACTTAGGAGGCTGAGGCAGGAGGATGGTTTGAACCCAGGAGGTTGAGGTTGCTGTGAGCTAGGTTGATGCCATGGGACTCTAGCCTGGGCCACAGAATGAAACTCTATTTCAAAGAAAAAAAGAACTTATGGGATGTATGGTGGGATAAAAATAATCATGGTAGTCAATGGAAAATGGAACAAGCCACTGTTTTTTTTTTTTTTTTTTACTAAAATAGTTTATTGCAATAAGATATTTACTGTACTCAAAATCAATACAAAGTAAGTTATTAAAATTATTTACATACAAATGAATAAAACTATATAATTAATAATAGCTGTGAGTAAACGTTTTGCCTTGGCGTCCAACCCATGGCCCATGGCCGCATGCAGATTATGTGAGGACTTTTTTGCTTATCTGTGGTGGTGTATATCATGAAAATAATGCACAGACCTCTTTTTTCAGCTCATCAGCTTTTGTTAGTGTTTGTGTATTTAATATGTGACCCAAGATGATAATTCTTCTCCCAATGTGGTACAGAGAAGCCAAAAGGTTGGACACACCTGCACGCAGGTTTAAATAAACGCGTAACTTTCTAAGGCTTATTAATAAAACCTGCGAAAATATAGCAAAAAAATAGCAAAGAAAAAAAATAGCTGATGGTAGCTGTTAAAATCCACTGATTTCTGTAAGAAGAAAAGTCCTCCATCAAGGTGTATTTGAGATGATTAATTTATTCCTTTGAAGGGTAGCTGGAGAAAAGTCTGATTCACTTTGTTTAATTGCAGTCCAGAGAACATTATTAGTTAAATAGCTTATTTTCCAAACTTCATACATCCTACACCTACTTCCCCAACAGATTTTTTCCTCAGTATTAATATCAAAGTGCACTGCATTTCATATTATATAAATTAAAAAGTATCTACATCAGTTTTTAGTCAGTTTGGAACTAATATCCATGGGGTAAACAACTATTAGCAATTCTGGTATACTTAGATATGCCCACAAAAACTGGTTTGCGTGAATTTAAAAAAATATATTAAGATGCCAAATAAATCT
>NW_003852559.1:276844-279380 GCF_000181295.1 Otolemur garnettii | reverse complement strand
AAGAAAATGAATCCTACTGTGGCTTTTCGTGAAGGAACAATCATTTCTCCAGTTGTTGAGGGGTACTGAAAGCTTCATACACATTAGCAGCAAAGTCTTTCACTTGCTCCATCATCAACAGATCCTGAACAAAATGACTAGGTGTTTCGCTGCAAGCCGAATGAATCTGTCCGTTTACTATTGGAATTATCTTAGCTAAAGGCAGGCTGACACTGGAAAGACTGTTCATGGAGTTACTATGTTGCAGATCCTGTTCTGTTCATGGAGTTACTATGTTGCAGGTCCTGTTCTGTTCATGGAGTTACTATGTTGCAGGTCCTGTTCCGTGGGTCGAAAGAACTCAGCCATATTGTCTAGAAGTCTACTAAAGCCTCTGTTCAAACAAGTATTCAACACTGTACTAAAATCTGGACTTTCCAACATGTTTCTCGTTTCATTGAGGAGTTTAATAGTGATAATAGCTCGAGGAGAAAGCCCACAGGCCTGAACTGCTAATGGTGTTTCTTCATCTGGCATCATATAATGGCATAATAAAGATTTGGATCCATCTTTATTAATCCAAGAAGATGATTTATGCTCCTCAACGAGATTTCTGATTTCTTTTAGTTTTTGTTCCAAGTCCAAAAGGGACAAAGAATGTTTAAGAGAAACACTCCCCAAAATCTTCTGCGCGGATTGTTTAATGACAGTGATCAATTCTGTCAGGCCATCTCCAAGGAGGTGCTGAATGCTTGATAAATACTGCTGCTGGACATCTGGGGGAGCAAGAACTGTAGTGCCATTTTTGCCAACTGCTGCATTATCCAGGTAAATATATCCACCAATTATGTTTAACTGGACCCGCAAAAGAACCACCAGCATACAAGTACTGTACACTGCCACGATACTTCTTGTGAAACTTATTATCTTCAGATCTTCCCATATTTCTAGCTTGTTTGGAGGTCTGTTTTTTAGCAGAGCTGTGAGGCTTTCAGAATTTAGTTGCTGCATTAAGGCCTCCCTTAGTGTTGGAAGCATGGATAGCACTGTCATATTGCAAGTCCTCTGGTTACTTTCAAAATGATACTGTCGTCGAGCTTGAGCAATGTACTCTGCGGCCTCCCTTTCTTGTATTTCTCTGATTTTCTTCTGTCCATATTTCCCCAGTATATATACTCCTCCAAGTACTGTGCCCAGGAAGATGCATTTCTTTTTGTGACGTTTCAGAAAATTCCACATAGATCTCAGCATCTTTAGGCCCTGGGAATGTGGTCTGTCTAAGGGTGAGGGGCTGGTTCACCAGGAAACCGTTTCTTTATCACCCAGCCCTCACGACCTGGCAGGAGTACCATCGTCCCGCTTGGTGCTTTCCAGAAATCACAAACGCGACTTTCCGCAGAGACTGTCACTGGAGCGGCCCAAGCCACTGTTTTTATTTACCTCATGGAAATGTTGTTGGTAGAGGAAGAGAGTCTCTAACACAGAAGGACAGACCTAGTTATCACTGCTTCCCACTGTTCTAAGGGTACAAGGGAAAGAGGGCCCTCTACAGATGCCATCATGAATGCATGCCGTCCTTTCTGGCCCATGAAGCACTACATTGCTTCTGGTATACATCTCAGCCACTTAACATCAACTGTATGCAGAAACTGGCTACCTGCCAACTAAACAATTTTAACTGTTCTAAGAAGAATGTTTTGTTTAGAGATTTACCTTCAGGAAAAAATAGGGAAATGAAGTTGGAAAAAAAAATTAATAAAATGTGAACACCAGAGTCTAAAGTGATTGATCTGAAATTAATTTCACATGTCTGAGGGTACCAGTGTCTAAAGGAAAGGGGAGCCAAGGGAGAAAATGAAAGTGGTTTAGTAAGACAAGGCCATTTAGAGTTGCATTTGGGGGAAAAAAAAAAAAACAGTCCTATGTAATGTTTCTTCTTTTATGAGTATTAAAGAGATTAGGATAAGGAAGTTTTCAAACTTCAGGCTTGGGAAAGGGCAGCCCCAACTTGTCTCTAAAGATGCGCTGAACGCGTCACTCAATAATAAGCTTCCCTTGGACCTCGGTGTGTGTCTCGGGTGTCAGCTGACCACAGGTGTCCCCTAGAAGACAGGCAAAGTGCTTCCACATGCTTGCTTTCTGGAGCAAGGCCAGCCACTCTCCTCCCTTCCTCTCCGACACAGACTCGGTTCCTTTCCTTCTCAGCTCCCAACACCCAGATTCTAAATCATGAGCAAGAAATAGAGGCTAAGTGGAGATAATAAACGTGGTGGATACAGTTGAGGAATTTAAGCTAACCTGGCAACATGTGTCCCCTGTAAGGACAGTGTCTTCGGGAGGTGTTCACACTAGATTCTGTGTGTTAGGTGAGAGCTGTCTGTGGATTAGGGACATCGGACAGCCCTCCAAAGGGCCCTCGGGAGGGAGGCCATGGCCTCTTGCCAAACTTTGGTCCTATTGTTTTCATGAGAGAGTCAAATTAGGGAGTATATTCCCATGACAACTTCAGAACATCACCTGTGATATACTTAAAAGACAGAGATGGTTGTGTTAGGAC
>NW_003852559.1:267408-276571 GCF_000181295.1 Otolemur garnettii | reverse complement strand
CAAAGTGCTAACCAGCACATAAACCATTAAAATATCACAGTTCTGCCTTTTTCTAAGGATAGGAACCAACTTTTCATTCTGTGAAATTCTTCCAAAAGGGAGATGTATCAGGCAAACAATTAGGTCAGGGGGTGGGCATAAATATCCTTTCTAAACAGAATGAAAGGATGGAGATGAAACACGGATATAGATTAAATCAGAAATGCAGCTGTTTGGGACCGAAGTGCAGTTATCACTGCAAGCCCAGCCCAAAAGATGTGATGATGTTTAAGAGGCAATTCCAGGTGTTGACAGAGCGGTCCCAGGAGAACGCTTTAACACTCCGTGCTTTTGACTTTTACCCTCCCCACAGCTAGATGCTTTCCTGTTTTCAACACACAAGACCATAGTTTTCTATCCAACGTCAGGAATCAGACCTGTTTTCAACATTAAATTTGCCTTTGATCATTCCTGTCTTACCACCCAAAGAGCATTAAGTTAGAAATCAGGCATTTTGGACCAAATTCTGTTAGACTAACATCAAATAAATATTCTCCAGCCACAGGAAAACAGGTTGGGTATTAGAAGCCCTCTACATCCTTATTGAGAGGCCATTTTTTCTTACAGCATTTTCTATTCTTTTTTCTTTTTTTAATTGTTGGGGGATCATTGAGGGTACAAAGAGCCAGCTTACATTGTTTGCATTTGCCAGGCAAAGTCCCTCTTATAATTGCGTCTCCCCTACCCCCCCAGACAGACTCCCAGTCTGTCACTCTAGGTAAACTATCATGGCATTACTGTAGCTCACAGCAACTTCAAACTCTTGGGCTTGAGCAATGCTCTCGCCTCAGCCTCCTTCGTAGCTGGGACTAATTGTAGGCTCCTGCTACCATGCCCGGCTAGTTTTAGTAGACTTGGCTATTTATACTAGAGGCAGGGTTTCACTCTTGCCCAGGTCTTGAATTTGAGAGCTCCAGCCATCCACCTGCCTATGCCTCCCAGAGTGCTAGGATTATAGGTGTGAGCCACCCTACTTGGCCCATTTTCTCATTTTCAATTGAAAAAACTAAAATGGAAGGCTGAGGCAAAAAGGATTGCTCAAGCCCAAGAGTTTGAGTTTGCTGTGAGCTTAGATGCCATGACACTCTACCCAGGACGACAGATTGAGACTCTGTCTCAAAGAAAAAAACTAAACTAAAATGGAAAAATATCTTCTGATATTATGCTGGGATTTCCACCTTCTGTGGCCCTGGCTTACAGTCTGTTTCCATGTAGTCTTCAGATATTAACTCCAGCTTTGGTACTGGGAGGTTCATGCACTCAGGAATAGACAGGAACTTGAGAAGTGTGAAAAGCATTTTAAGGTAAAAGCATTTACTAAGCTGAAGTTTGGGAGAGGCCCTCACTGTTTTATCCTAAAGGACTCAGAAGATTATAGAACAAATGTAAAATTTTATCTCCAGCACTTTGAAACTCACAAAATAATTTTAAAGCTTATATTAAAGGTAGTTTTATACCAAGGAGAGAAATCGGTTTATAGAAGTTTAATTGAAACCAATGCATTAGTCTCCAGTGGCTTTTGTTTTGAACACTCTCATTACATACTAGATTCGTTTAACCCCTGGAGGCATCAGTTCCTTTATCTAAAAAGAGATCAGTGTAGATGATGCCTAAAAATCCTTTCCTAGTCAAAGAGTCTATAATTTGATATCATCCCACATAGCAAACAACATATTCTCATTTTGATTGGTTTTATGGCAGGAAATCAAATCTTTGAAAGGTCTCTAGACTCGTTGGGAAAAATATCCCCCAAATATTGACTACCACATTGTTCTGCATTGTGTAGAGATTCTACTCATGGAATTATATTCACTAGTCCAGCTATTAAACCAAAGAATCAAAGACCTAAAACTGTCTGACTCCTAGCACAATTAAAAAGTTATATTCCCGAATGCTGAATTTATTGCCAATGAGTAATGAGGCCTTAGGAAAAACTGTCTTATTGTGTACTTCACTGTACTGTGAAAACATCTGACATTAGGAAGAAGCACTTCAACTTTAAAGAAAATTTTCTCTATTTTACAAAGATACCAGGATTCTGGAAAATCAAAGGTAGCCAGAGATCCACAATAATAGTTTTTCTTTAATTTTTTAAATTACAAATGTCAAATGTAGAAATGGTGCAAAATTTAAGCAGTACAAACCTGTGTTATATGAAAAGAAAAAAATGGAGAAGTAACTTCTATAATAAGGAGGACAACCATTTTCGGAAAACTTGGTAGATGTCCCTTTAATTTTTTTCCTTTTCTATTCAGTTACGGTGAAAGGTGTATCCAAAGCTAGACTTATAAGACTTCACTATTTCTGATTTCCCTCTGTCCATCGGTTTTCCCACTCATTTCAGTCCCTTCTGCCCTGCCACTTCCTCTTGACTAGACCCAGAGCCCCTGTGAGCCAAAGCGGTGTCATGTCTCAGAGAAACAAAGCCCTGTTCCCTGATGATGGATAGAACCCAACGGTCCATGAATTGGGTCATTTCCCTGCAATGATTCTCCAAAAATATAATCATTTTCTCTCTGCAACTGCAATTCTCACAGTAAAGGATTACGAAATATTTCTGACAAAACCCTAGTAAAATCAATGTCCCCCTCTGGCATGAGAATGTCATGATTCTTTTTGTTCCCCAGGAACCTATTCCCAGCCTGGCAGGGACCTTAATCTTCTTTCCCCCCTACCAGCGTCTTTGCACTTAGGAACACTGCCCATGTGCCTATGTGATCCTTCTTTCATTTCTAGGATTTGGCAGAAGGAGTGTACTCCAGGGTTGTGATCTCAGGTAATGCGCAAGGGAGTATTTTTTCCTCTGGAAAATGTGATCTCACAGTTACAAGCTGCCACTAGATGTGGCCCTTCTCAATCCAACCAAAGCACAGGCGGGCCTATGTCAAAACCTCAGTGCTGGATGCATTTAAGAAATAGTCTTTTTTTTCTTTACATTTTTTATTAATGGATATATATATTAGAAATAGTGCAAATGAGTTTGTAGTTCAGTGATTTTTCAAAAACTAAATGTATCTGTGTAAACTGTGTCAGGTGTGGGGACCAGATACCAGGTCTGTGCTCCCTGGCTCTTGGTTCCCAGGGCCAAAGAATGGTTACTGGTACTGAGCTGATGAAATAAATGAGCAGACCAAGTAGGTACAAGCAGGAAAAGTGTCAAAGTCTATTAAAATAAGCACATCACGTTCTGGAGAAGGAATGGGTCTACTTCTGCCAGTGAGAGAGACCCTGAGTTTAAAGACAGTGTAGAAAGGTGGGTACACTCTCCAAGTCAGAGCAGCAGCCCCCAGGGTTTGGGTCTGTCCTTTTATGCCTAATAATATACTAAGCAGAAAGTGAAATATTTGTGATTTTTCTGGGAAAGGAGGGGAGAATTCCTGGCATGGCCAGTCTTTCCCTCTCCTATCCTTATGAAGTAATTTCTGGGGACTGACATGGTATTTTTAAACTGTCATGACACTGGTGGAAATAATTTTTACTACTCTAATGAGGGTAGGTCACTTGAGGACACTGTCACCTGGCTTGTATACTTGCTCCAAAGACCCTTTTTGGTTGCCTCGATCATATCTTCACTTTATGTTTTCTTCACCTCTTTCTGGTTGGTCAGTCTTTGGAGGCCCCCATCATAGACCAAACATCTGTTCAGTCCTTGGAAACCCCCTTGACATGTTATCTGTTCCTTCTTGGAAGCCCCCTTCTGGTCAATCTGTTCTTCCTATTATAGACCAAGCAGCTCAGCCATCTGCTCCTCTCCCTCCCTTTCCCTACCTAACACAGGTTTACAATTTCATAAGAGAAATATTGAATTTTCCTTAAATTATTAAAGAAACACAATATTGTCTAAGTCTGGTTCTTTATTTGAAATAGCCAGTTTTAAACCATGCATTCTCCTCAAAATTATAATTCAGATTTCAATGACATTTCATTAATATTTCATTGATATCAGGTGGAATTAAAAAAAAGTAAATAAAATAAAAAAGAAGGAAAGAAAGAGCAGATAGGAACAGGTTTATTCCTTGAAGCCTAAGCTCAGAAATGGTATAATTCGGCTTCTTGCATGTTTTATTGACCAAAACAAGTTGCAATCTCAGTCCAGATTCAAGGACTGGAGAAACAGATTCTCCAGAAGTATTTCTACTTTTTGATGAGAGAAGCAATGTGACTTCTCAGTGTCTTTCATTAAAAAAGAGACATTGCCAGATGCCTTCTTGTCCCCCTGCTCCTAGCTAAAGCCAACCAGCACCCCAAAGCATGCCTGCCTACCTGCCTACCTTGACCAGCTGCTGTGAGTCCCCCGAGCCCAGTCAAACTGGCAATCCATACAACCAAGAGCAAAATAATCAGCTGTTTTGTTACATCACTAAGTTGTAGGGTGATTTGCTACACAGCAAAGACTGATAGACTACCCTCTGGGGTACTAAAAATGCACGCCGATTAAAGTTTACTTCAAGTTTTATTTTTATCTTTGAAAAGCTTTTAAGTGTGTCCAATTTACAGTCCACAGCCCCATTTCTAAGAATAACAGACAAAATAACACATACAGCCCTCTAACATTTGCTGGGTAACCTCTCAAGCAAGTCTGGAGCTCTTCTCGCTTCATTCTGAAACCACTCCTCAAAATTCTGCCTGGTAGAAGGAGTGCGGGTCCAGGCTCCTCTTGGCCCGTCTCTGACGAAGTGAGGGGGTGATTCTGGGACCTGCCCCTGCTTGCTTCCTGGGAGTTAGAAGATCCAGCAGCTTCACATCCTCTGGTCCTTTGTTGCTCAGAAAGACAGCTGTGGCCAGCGCTGCTTGGAAACTTGGTCTCTTTTCTCATTTTATTTGCTTTACTTACAGGAAGTCCTCCTGAAATTTGTCCAAGGAAACATGTTGTTATTTAAGCAAAACCTTCTGGGGCTGATAAGAAGAAGTAAAAGAACCTCAGAGTCTGTGAATCGCTCACCCCTTCACGGGGAGGATTGGATAGACTTTCTCTGGACATATCTCCCAAGTCATCTCTGAAGAATGCACCCAGATTAACGGTTCAAATGGGAAAGACACGAAAGGAGGCAAGGCTTAGAGAAAAAAGTTCACAATTAGAAGGTAACTTTCCATAAAAATACATAACTTCCTCAAATTGGCAAGTAGTTCCAAAACGAGTGGATATCGGAAAGTAACTGTTGTAGTAGTTACTAGAACCTTAATGGGAATGTCTCAGCTCTGGTTAAGCTGCAGCTCCCAGTGCTACTAGAGTGCTCTCTGTGGGAGGCCTGACTTGCCATTTAGTACTGAACTCTATCAGACATTCACCAGGGGTATTAGGTAACTGGACAAACTCAGGACTGAGAACTGAGGGGCAAATGGGCCAGAGTATTCGGGGACAATGCCAAGTCTGGGCCAGAGTATTCGGGGACAATGTCAAGTCAGACTCAGTCATCACATTTTGGGATCAGCCAAGAGTACTGGGAGTATAACATCATGGGGCCACAGAAGCCTTTAAGAAGAGATAATAAAATTTCCTACTTGTTTTTGGCCTTCCTATAAGGAATTTATATCCACCTATTAGAAGAAAGTTGAACAGATCTAGACAATGCTTTCTCTCTCCCTCCTGGAGAGTAAGGTGAGGCTCAGGCTTATTGATGGAAACAACCAGAAAGAAGGTAGAAAAGGTCTGACTGAAATTGTCCAGCCCTTAGGGCTTTTCTTTGGGTTTCCATCCTCACAGTCATAGACCAGCTATATTGGAAATCAAAGGTCTGGGCCTGAACCGAAAATATGTCCCGAGTTTTTGTTGCGATGGGTAGAGAAATACAACAAAACTAAGTTAGAAACAAAAAAAGGGGGAGGGGGAGAGAAATCAAGGTAAACATGAAAGTGACTGTTACTCCCAGTAAAGTAGACTTGAAAATATTTGGAAGGGTTCTATGAAATAATTGTGTAGTTATTGGAAATCATGAAAAAGAAATTGTGGGTTAAAAACCATAGTCAATCTCTGACCTAGAGAAATTCCCTCAGTGAGTATGATTTCATCCATTTACCATGTGTTAGCACTATTGACCCATGAAAGGACAGTTTGAGATCCTGCACCCTGTGTGGTTGCACAAAAGCACTAAATTGAACGGAATCAGAGCCTGGAAAGGTAAGTAAAATATAATTTCCAGGGAAAATATAATTTTGAGTTTCAGGTAGGGCAGATTCTAGAATTATCATACAGACACTGTTCTTTAGACAGAAGTATGGCTTGTCTACTCTGATGAGTCTTGTGCAACTCTAGATGTTCTCTAGTAAAGGTTCTTTCTGGATATCAGCCTGAGAATTTAGGATTATCAAGTCGAGTTTAGCTATACTTGAGGGTAGAGCTAAAATATGTTATTCAGGAATATATTTATATATATTCAAGGTAGTTCACACAGGCTACAATACTTCTTCCCCAGTAATGATACAAATGTAATTACTAAAATTAGTATGCTATATTGTATATGATATTTATATTTTATATTTATATTAGTATATGATATATTTATATCATTACTGGGGGAGAAGTATTTTAGCCTGTGTGAACTACCTTGAATATCACATTGTTGGGATACAGACATTTCTGCAATAAAATCTCATAAAGGCATTTCGCTCTCAGCTCTGATTTTTTTTTTTTTAAAGACAGGGTCTTGCTCTGTTATCCAAATTAAAGTGTAGTGGCATCATCAGAGCTCACTACAACCTCAAACCCCTGGGCTCAAGTGATCCTGAGTAGCTGGGACCACAGGTGCACATCACTATGCCTGATTAATTAAAACAATTTTTTTTGGAGAGATGGGAGTGGGGAGGGGGTCTTGATATGTTCCTCAGGCTGGTCTCAAACTTCTGGACTCAAGTAACGTTCTTGCCTTGGCCTGTAAAAGAAGTAGGATTATAGCCATGATCCACTGTCCCCAGCCTTGGCTCAGATTTTGACCTGAGTACACACTTCATAAATTTTACAGGAATTGTCACCCTAATTGCTTGTTAGAACTTATAGAATCTTGGAGGTAAATGTTCTGTGACTTGAAGATGAAGCTGTTGTCTCACACAATTACAAAGCAGATAAAATGAAGTAATGGGTCATCAACACGGCTGTATTTTCAGAGTAATTGTAAAATCGACAGTTATGTCAGGCAGGTATAGCTATAAATCACTATTATTATTCTGAGAACTGGTATTCCGGCTTGTCTCTCGGATGCAGAATTTGCCTTGACTTAATTGCTTAACTCCCGACTGCTCACCAGCTCCAGACCCACCATTTCTCCTTGATTTCTGGCCTCTCCAATGGTGAACTTCCTTCCCGGGGTGGGGTTCACACACCATTTCTGGCCTTGGCCTGAGATCTCCAGGTTCTAGCTTCTGGCACTAATGTCTCCATATCACATTCCACAGCTCTGCGAGGCAACACTGTAATTACTGGCTTATATATAAAACTACCTTCACAGACATGCCATCAAATGAACAATAATTTAACTGATGTTTACCTATAAGATTGGAGTAGGAAGGAACTTTTGTTTAAGGACAGCAGAAAAGCCATCTATCCTGCCTCTACAGGGCAAGGCAGCCAGAAGGAAGGCTTCTGAGCACACACACTGTAACTCTGCTAGAGATTAGCAGGCTGAAGTATTATAACAGTAGGTGTTTCAAATTTCCTGCAGGAGGCTACCTGAGTCTGCTGTTCCTCTAGTCCAGCGGTTCTCAACCTATGGGTCAAGACCCCTTTGTAATAATGAAAATACATCGTGGCATTAGGAAGGTTGAGAACCACTGCTCTAGCCTAACCAGAATGTCATCTGTTGCCCTCTTCCCCGGCTCCTTCCTCATTGCCAGGTGCCCCCTCATCTCCTTCATACAAGAATCTGTCAGAGTTTCATTCCATTATGAGTTCGAGGCTAGCGCTCTGAACACTATCAGAGTTTTAGTTGTCTGCTTATTCCTGAAGCCGTATACGAGGGAGTCAGACCTCGCAGTTTCCAAATCTTGCCTTTGTGATCTTCGCCTCCTCGGGCCTCATTTTCCTGTTAGTAAAGATGATTATTATTGTTGTTGTTTCAGGGTTGTGTGGATGGAAGACAGTATGTATAAAGTACGCAGAGCATATTAGGCGTTGTGTCAGTCAGCCTGGGCAGAAGAGAAGAGCCTGGTTCCTGAGGTGTGGGTGTCTGACCTTTCCTTCTGGGGTGCGGAGGGGTTGAGCTGCCCTTCACCGCGGCTGCACAAAGCTAAAAAGCCCATTTTTAGGTCTCTAGTACCAGTTGTAAGCCACCTTCTGAGTTTCATTTCTGTTATCATCAACTCTTCAGGAAATTCTAGATAAAAATTATAGCCTGGTCTTAGTTGTGCCCCAGGATGAGGGAGAGCAGGCACCCCCCACCCCCACCCCAAAGCCATTGAGAGCTACCAGCAAAATCACACTGGGGGGCTGGTGTTCTCTGGGGACTGGGAGCTCGGGAAGGTCAGCTGGGCCATGGCAGGACACGTCTGCCGGAACCTGAAAACCCCAGGCCTTTCTCTGTCCTAGAGGGAACGTGGTACGGTTCCTGTGGGTTCTCAGAAACAACCGGGGTGATGATTTGAAAAGAGCTAATTTCTAGAAATTAGGCCAGAGGCTTGTGCCAAACTTGTGGATAAAGAGGAAATCCCTCCTCAGGTTGTGGTGACTGGCTGTTGAGACTGGGGAAGGAAGCGTCACACTCAGGTTACTTACCCTGGAATAATGAGCTGCTGAAGGTTCCTAGAGAGACAGCGTGCCGTGGCTTCCTCACCCGGTCAGAGCTCTTTAGGACCTTGGGTACCTGGATCACCTCCATGTGTCACATTTGCAGACTAGTATTGCACACCAGAGACCCCTTCAGGTGGTGGCGAATTGTAAAAATAACTGAGAAGGGTTGGGAGACTGTAATGTGCTGCTGGGGCTTCTGTTCTATTTTTCATTTTATTTACTTTTCCATATACGCATATGTGTGTATTTAAACATGTGCACAGAATACAAATGGAGACAAAGATATTTATAGCACACAGAAATACATTTACACAAAATACACATATGTTGAAAGTTTGGAAAATGACTTGGTGCCTGTTGCTCAGCGGCTAGGGCGCAGGCCACATACACCAGAGCTGGTGGGTT
>NW_003852559.1:263861-267120 GCF_000181295.1 Otolemur garnettii | reverse complement strand
AATTCACTTTCATTTTAAGAGAAGAAATAAATTCAGAGTTGCAATTTCCATTTGGCAAGTGCTTCCAGGAGGGAATGCATTCTCCACTAAGGTAATTTTGAGCCACAATCTTAAACAATGCAAAGACAAATATTATTTCCTTGGTGAAAGCTATAGATAATATGACCTAAGGCCTTGAAGAATTTTAAATGAAATGCAGAATTTAATATGTTGAATGACACAGCAACTTTAAAGTCAGACAACTCAATGTACAGGAATACACAGCTTGATCAATAAAGTGCATTTGAATAGATCTTAATAATTGATTTCATTTGCTAATGTGATTTCATACAAACTCAAGTGTTTTATGATAAGCTGTTTTTTGATGGTAGGTGTTGGATTTGAGAGGGAGAAAACAGACCAAGTAAGAAACTAAAACGTAGCCGGTAACTTCTAATGCTAGATGACTAGGATTCGACTCTGAAGTGTCCCCAGCAACCTACAGCTTCCCACGCAGATCGGAACCTGCCCCCTCAGTACTCCCACCACGGCTTGTGTAGGAGTTTATCTTTTCCAGCTATCACTACGGGTAGGGCAAAAACTACTTTTATAAAAATTACCTTCATGGTTACTGAAAGCTGAGGAGGAATACTTCACTAACCATGAACCATGACTCATAGTTTAAAGACTTAACTACTAAGCACTTATACGATTTCTTTGGGGTTAAAATTTTCTCATCGTACAAAGATTGCTTTCATTTCGTTTCATCCACATCATAGCAGCACTTTCTGGATGAAGCACTTCACTTAACTCTTTGAATTCAACCCTTTGCAGAGGCAGAGAGAATTTTGATGACTATTCCTTTATGCTTCTTCTAAAAAAATATTTTTTTTAAAAAAAGGCTCTGAAGATTAGCAACTGTATGCAAAATACTCCAAAGTGTTCATAAAGAGTTTCAAAGTAACAGAAGTGAACACACACTTCAGCTCCCTGTGAACTAGACCCTGCGTCAAGGGCGCTTCTAGAACTTTGGGAAGTTGGACAAGGCTCCCATTTTGACCCGTGAAACAATTAAAATGCATGGTTTTTATTGTGACTGCTTTTCTAGCTCTTTCATTTGTGCAGTCAAAACTCAGGCAATTTTATCAAAGCCTGACATGAGAAATGGAGCCTGATGGTTAGATAGCTATCTACACTTCCTTTGGAGGACAAGGGAGCTCATCTGGGGTACGGTTCTCATAGTATCACACCACTCATGCCAGCACAGAGCCTACCGTGAGCATTGTCTTAGAGAAACAGTGTCATGTAAACGTGCCCCTCATTCTACCTTGTCTTTGTACACGTAAGTTTCTTAAGTTCATTGTACTTAAAAGTAGATTGAGTACCATGTCAATTTCTACAACTTCCAGGAGATAGGGCAAACATTCAAAGGAAAGTGAGGGGAAAAATCTTATTAACCAAATTATTAGATAAAGGAAATTTAAACACTGCATACAAATAATTTCAATAAATAGCATTCTAAAGTGGGTTGTAGTCCATCACTTATTTACTAACAATCAATTGTAATGACTAAAAATCCTGTGTGGGTTTAATATTTTATTTTTCAGCTTTTGTCTTGGGGTCCATGAACAAGTTTATTGGGTGATGTTTTGAAAGGAGCTAATTTCTAGAAGTTAGGCCAGAGGCTTGTGCCAAAATTGTGGATAAAGAGGAAATCCCTCCTCAGGTTGTGGTGACAGACTGTTGAGACTGGGGAGTAAACATCACACTCAGTTAAATTATCCTGTATTAATGAGCTGCTGAAGGTTCCCAAAGAGACAGTGTAACGTGGCTTCCTCACCAGTTCAATGCTCTTTAGGAGAACTTGTAGCAGCAACATATATACATGTGGTATAATATATAAAATGTATGACAATAGGATGGGAGTGTGTGTGTGTTTGTGTGGAGGGAGTTAGGTATGTATCAAATGCTTGTGTGTCTGTTTAATCAAGAGTGTTCCTGGTAGGATGTGATTCCAGCCCGATAGGAAAGAAGAAGGAGACAGGAGAGTAGGCCAAGGTTGACACAAAGGAAATACACAGAAAGAAGTTGGGCACTGCCTCAGATATTCCCAGGTATTTTGAGCTCCCAAGAGTTGCCCAGGTTGATAGACAGCAATGGCATATGACAGATGTGGCAGTAAGAAGGTGGCAGGACATGTGAGACTGTCAAAACCGATGGCTTAAACCAATGCCCCTCTGGTTTGCTCAACGTCTTCCCCTTGGCGCTCTCACTCAGCAGGGCTGGTAAACCCACACTTGAACTGAACCATCTTCACCTCTGGAATTCTCAATGCCAATCTCAAGATATTGAAAACTAATCATTTGAAGATAGCCTTGTATTATTTTGGTGAAAAAAATCTCCAGGACGTATTTTACCAAATCATATTTGAAAACAATGATTTAATTTATTTATAGGTAAATTATACAAAAAAATACATTCCCTACATTTATTTTAATGTAACAAAGTAAGGTTTCATCGGTATCATAGCTCCTCTAATTAAAATGATACTTTGTTGAAATTTTGTTACTTACTACTGAACTTTCCCTTTATTCAATACCTTTGCTTGTGTATTATTAATATTTTAGCAAAATAACAAGTGTCAGGCATATCATCCTACCTTGCTAAAGTCAGTTAGAAGCTGTTGAATGTTATAATTATCTCAGAAGTCTTTCGATTGGCAATTATGTGGATAAGATGGTTTGGTGGCTAACGGAAAGCCTGTCTTGATTCCAAGTTACTATTAATATATTATCTCTAATCTAAAGCTTTCATGGCAGGTCAATAACGAGAACAGAAATTTGTCATCTGGCTTCAAGTTTTCAAAACAAGTTTGTACCTACCTGTTCATAATTTTTTAAATGTTTGCTTTGATTTTTATATTCTTCAAATGTGGTTTTCCTACAAACATTTTACAATCATGATGTCTTTTTAAACTTTTCACTTATATTTAATTTTCTAGAAATCTTGGCTCTCATTAGTTTTGTTTTCTACATCAACTTTATTTTTAATACAGAGCTGTCTTGAAACACGTGCAGTAAAACCCTGATGTCTGCAAATCAGTGGGGAAAAACTGTGTCTTTAAAACTGCCTGCAGAAGGTAGTGTTAGTAACTCATTTTCTTTCTGTCGGGGGTAGGGAAGGTTATGTAGTAGAGCAGAAATACCAATTTATTTTTTGTCATCTCTTCACTCAGCCAGTATCTACTGAGCACCTCCTACGTGCCAGGCACTGTTCCAGA
>NW_003852559.1:257235-263574 GCF_000181295.1 Otolemur garnettii | reverse complement strand
GGAGAGGAAGTGCGCGGATGGGAGAGAAGAGAGGACCAGGTGAGAGGAGTGGAGAGGGGGATTACACAGGACGCTTCAGCCTTTATAATGCTGTTGGCTTTTATGCTGGGAGACGGTGAAAGACATCAGGTAATTTTGAGCAGAGGAACAACATAATGTGGCTTTGTTTTCAAAAGACTCTTTCTAGCTGCTTATATTGAGAGTAGACAGTGAGGGAGCAGGAATAGAAATGGAGCCATTTAAGTGGCTAGTTCAGACACCAGGTTCTGACAGCCAGGATAGTCAGCCCAACAGGCTTAGAGGTATTACAGGATATGGACTCAAGGATATACGGTATTACAGAAAAGGGACTCACGGAGGACCTCGGCGTTCTTGGTGAGCAACTGCATGGGCATGCTGCCACTCGCTGAGATGGGTGGTGAGGCCTGTGCAAGGAGGAGACTGGAGATTTAAGGAGGAATAGCTAGAACCCAGTTCGTGACATGTTACAGGTACGATGTGCATCAGACGTCCAAGTGGAGCCATCATGGAGGAGGTTGTATGTATTATATTAGTTAGGAGTTAAGGAGAGAAGCCCAGGTTGGAAATAATTGATTTGAGAAACATTTGCAAACAGATGATACTTAAAGCCCTGAGATTAAATGAGACACCATTAAAACACTAAGTGTAAAGGAGATCCAGTGTCTTAACCCTGGGGCACTCTAATGTCAAAAGAATGGGAAAAAGAAGAAATCACAAGGGAAAAAAAACACACACAGGGAAGAAGCATCTACTTAGTAGAGGGAAAAATCAGACCCCTGGAAGCCTAGTGAAGAAAGTCTATCCAGGAGGACAGAGGTTCTCTGTGCAAACACTTCTGATGAGTAAGCTGCCTGAAAATTCCCACTGGTTTGTAAAAAGTAGACTTCATTTGGTGATTTTGACAACCATTGTTTTACTGGAGGTTTGAGGTGAAAGCCACATTGGAGAGAGCTAAAGAAGAGTTTGGGAGTCAAAATGAATTTTGGCATTGACTTGATATTCTGCTTTTAAGTTGATCTCTGACTCAGGTCTTGATATGCCAGATGACAAAGATTAGAAACCAGCACAGCAGCTCATCTTGAACCCTGGGTGAACCAAGACTAGAACTCTTGCACTAATTTTGGGAAATGGAAGAAAGCACAACAGAGATTCTTAACAATGGAGAGAAAGTGAAAATCAATATTATTAAGTAATCAGTTAGATGATTATTATTCTCTAGTTCTACATTCCCATTCTCTTCTATGCTGTGTCTTCTCACTGCCCTAATACTTTCCCCTAGACTGTAGAGTTCAGTCACCATCACCCACAGGCCTCTATACAAAGCTCTCATAGTAGTAAATGGAAGCAAAGACCCCAAGCAGACAGAGTTTGTACCCTGATAAAACATGATAGTTGGAATCTGCAACTGTGGGCCCACCATTGAGGGCCTGTGTGAGAAGGAAGCAAATGGCAGGATTCCAAACTTACTACCACAAACATAGCCAGAGAGATGGTCATGATGGTCAGCCCAACAGGAGATAGGGTCAGGCAATCCACAGGGTGGTTTGGGAGAGTGATCAGGATAGCAGGGTCAAGGATGGAGGAGGTGGCTTCAGTCAGGCTCAGGAATGGGAAGTGCCTATAACTCGGTGGGAAAAACTGGCTGGAGACTGGCTGAAACATGGCCAATGAGGAGGGCTCAAGGTTGATTCAGAAGTAAGGCTCAGGTCTTTAGACCAGGAGTGACTTTAGTGGTTTTATAGCTCACCTTTATGCAAGATTCACACTTCTTACTCCATATCCCAGTTACTTCCAGCCATTAAGATCTTCTCCCCTACTCATCCTCCATGACCAAATCTGCAGCTGGCTAGCTCCCTGTCTTAGTTACAGGCTGCTGTAACAGAATACCATAGACTGGGCCGTATAGAAAGAAGAGCACTTTCTTTGGCTCATGGTTTTGGAGGCTGAGAAGTACAGTAACATGGCACTGGATCTGGTGGAGGGCCTTCTTTCTACATCATAACATGGGCAAAAGGACAAGCAAGAATGCAGGTCAGAGGGTCTGAGGGCCAGAACTTCATCCTTTTATTAAAGCCCACTCCTGTGGATAGTGTCATTAACCCATTCATGAGGGCAGAGTTCTCATGGCCTAATCACCTCTTAAAGTTCCCTCCTCTTAATCCTGTTTCAATGGCAATTAAATCTTAACATGAGTTTTCAAGGAGAAAACCATCATTGTACTCCCCAATACCCAAGGCACAGGTGGAGTTTGATGGAACATATCTCTCATTGAAAAGCCCCTAGATGTCTTCCCCTGGGGTCCAGCCTAGGGCCTAACCCTAGAGCTTGGAAACTGATCAGAAGAGGCAGATAGGATGGCAAATTGCCTCCATCACCAGGTTCTTTCCTTGCTCTTACTCTTATCCCTGTGACTCTCTCTTCTGACTGCATCCAATGATAACCAAATTGCATCAAAACTGGGAGTTATTGGTTGGGGGCTTTTGGTTCAGTTGGTTAGGGGGCCGCCACATACACCTAAGGTGGCGGGTTCGAATCCCCAGCCTGGGCCTGCCAAACAACAATAATGGCTGCAACCAAAAAATAGCCGGGCGTTGCAGTGGGCGCCTGCGGTCCCAGCTACTTGGGAGGCTGAGGCAGGAGACTCGCTTGAGCCCAGGAGTTGGAGATTGCTGTGAGCAGTGAAGCCATGGCACTCTACCCAGGGGGACAGCTTGAGGCTCTGTCTCAAAAAAAACAACAAAAAACAAAAAAAACAAAAAAAAAACTGGGAGTTATTATTACCATCAATGACAGAAATTTATATCAAACCAACCTAAATGAAAGTCATTGGTTTATGTAATTTACAAATTTGGGAGTTAAAGTATTTTAGGCACCACGTCTTCAAGTCCTTCCTTCCAGCCAAACCCAGAGGGGTACATAGGTATGGCCATTCTCTTTAAGAGACTATAAATATGTCTTCTTAAGAAATCTAAGCTTTTTTTTTCCTAACCACACAAATTATGAGAGATGTGGGGTCTTAGGTAAGGAAGAGATTCTCCAGTTTGAAAATCAAATTATTGCAATCCTTTCACATCTTACATGTAATCTCTTCTGCAGACAGCTACTTTCAACTTACACTGACCTTGACGCTGGATTCAGCACTCCAGTTTTTCTCAGTAGGAATTCTTCTCTATAAAGCAGAAGCAAGCAATGTGAACTTACTAAGGCTTTTGTAGAGGACACTAAGAGAGAACTTGCTTCGCACAACACATGGTGTTTTACTCCAAAATCACAGCACATTCTTTTTATTCTCTCATCATCTCAATTACCAGCCTTTGCTTCTCCCTCCATCCTCCTTTCCCTTGTCAAGTCTCAAATCTCTCTTCTTCTAAGAATGTAGTAGAGTTCTTTCTCTCATCCCACTAAATCTCTCTGGTGCCAGCCAAACTATAGCCCTGGAGACTCCAAATAGGCTTGTCAAAGCATTAACTCCATTTGCAACTGTTCTGAGGAAACTGTTTAAAACAAACAAGCAAACAAAAAACACCAAAAGCATTAACTTCAAAGCTGACTCTTTCCCAAGAAGAAACTCTTGGAATATGGGTAAGAAAAACTTTTTCTTTGTTCTTTACATTTATATTGATGCCCGCAAGTCAGTTTCCAAATAGTATTTCTTAAAATTCTCTCTATAAAACCAAGGTATAAAAACGTTGGTTTTCCTATTTGAAAAAGAACTTTCAGTTTAAGGCTTATACCTACAATCAATAAACTACCAAGCTGTTATATCCTTGAACATACAGGAATTTTGTGGAAGCTTGTTCGAATAGCAACTGTGAATCACAAGTGGTATGAGAAACTCACATAAGAACACATACTGAGGCATTAAAGAGGAGTATTATGATTATTTTTATGGTAATAATGAAAAACAGTTAATTGGGTCAAAAGGGAGTGGAATGTTCATGGTTTGGCTTAAAAAACGGAGTCTTTTCTCTCTGCCAAAAGTGCTACAAGAGACAAAAAAAGAATTGCCTTTTTGGTGGCTCAAGACTTTTTACTATTGAAGAGGAAACTGAGAAACTAGTTATATAACTTTGCATATTTTATTAATATTTACCTCTCAACATGATCTGATTAAAAAAAGAGCTAAGAGTATATGAGTAGAAGGATATGGGTTTGCATGGAGTTTAAATTTATAGTTAGTGATCTTTCTATATCTGGTAAGGGTATTTTTAGCCACATTTAGCCTTATTAATGGTGTATTTACCATGTTCTACATGTTCTCCAATTCGCACACTACATATTCACCATAAGAAGGCAAAAACGAAAATCAGACCATATACAGCAGGGTTGAGTAAGCACAGCTTCACCCAGAGGCTCACTCAGAGTATAGTAGACCCACAGCTTTTTTAGGGAGCAAAACTTGTAGGGCAAATTAGTTTATAAAAAGTAATCTTTCAACATTTCCCCCCTGTATTTACATCGTATTTTGATCTTTTATCAGATGGAGATTTTGATCTAATTGCATATTTGTGTCTTTGCTAAAAGCAAAAGTAAGCTGGATGTGTGGGAGACGCTACATTCATACTGGGATGAGTGGAAAGTGATGATATATATTAGGTATCATCCAGTCTACTGACTGATATTAGCACTCCAGATATTCGCCGACTCCAAGGCCGACTCTGACCCTGAGCTTTACTAAGTATCCATATGTGTCAGAATAGAAACAGCCCTGTGGTCATGGCCTAGAATACCCAAAAGACACCATGTCCTAGCCACAGACGTTTCCCTCCTCACTGACAACATGCAAACCTTGGCAAGGACACTTGGATTTACAATTAAAATCGTAGGAAATTAACTTGTATGCTAAAAAAGGTTCATGTAATTTGGAAAGGTATTTATTTTCTAAAATTCACTTTTATCTGACCTAATTTTTTGCCCCCAAAGTATTGTTAGTTTCTTGGTCTGTTTCCTTCCTTATAATTGTAGTCAAGTAAAGCTGACGATTCAATTCTTTAATAGATTAATATAAATTATTGTTTTGTTTTAACATAAATGAGCATTATTGAGGGAGCGTCTGGGCAATGAGAGCCGTATTTTATTTATGATAGAAAAATCTTACCACAAGAACATACAGGGTGTTTTTTAAAGTCCAATTAAAATACAAGGTTGTATTATGGGAAGTAAACGAATTGCCCGTTGGATCTATGCCTCCAGTTGAAGGGAGAAATCCAAAGGCAAGATCCAAATCTATCGTGGCCCCAACTGTAGTTTGGTGCCACCTGGTGGCAGCTGTCCGTAACAACTTAACTGTCTATGGTGCAATTTTCAGGGCAGGCGCCCTGAGTCTAGCAATCTGGGTATCTGACCCTGATTTGGTTGACTCTACTTGGGGGGACATCAGGCTAGGAAGATGCTGAGGATGCAAGAAGCCACTCCTCACTTTATCAATTGCTTCGATGCACAGTGTTGTCTGAAATTTCCAAAATGAGAACTTTTGAGAAAATAATAGGAACCAATTGCTAATTTTTGAATATCCGAATTCATATCTTGGTGCTGTACAGTTGAGGGGTTTCATGTTAATTTGAAACAGATTAAAAGTAAGAGAGGACAGAAATAAGATTCTGGGACATGGTTCCAGGTGATTGATTCTTGCACATAGTCCCAGTTTTAATACAATGTTAAGAGAATGGCCAATGACTAATTGTGCTGTGTCTTTGAGCATGGATTCCTATAGTTCAGAATGCCTCTCTACTTCTTTTGTGTGGAATAATCTGTTAACACTGCAGCTGTCTGCCTGGAGAGACTGAACAGAGAGGCCTTTCATACAGTTTTCACTTAGGCCTTTTCTTCAACATCTTTTGTAGATTCTGACAGAAGAAAATTTCTTTGACTTAACTGTTAAAGTTGTTATTTTTGAAAACACTATGATGTTTTTAATAAAGAAAATTAAGTAGAAATTAAAAATTATCCAGAACATCACCCCCCAAAAAGAAATCAATATTTTGTTGTATTTAAAAAATTCAAATAGTGCTGAGAGTAATAAAATGAAAATCAGGAAATCTTTTTATTTTTTTCATCTCCTTCTCCCTGTAAATCACCACTATTAATTATTATCAAGTTTCTTTTATAATCATTTGGTTTTATGCATATAGGAGAATAGCTCTGCATCTTGCTTTTTTGAACTTAATTATGTATTTTGGGAGAGGCATAGTGGCTCCTGCCTGTAAGCATTTTGGGAGGCTAAGACAGGAGGATTGCTTGAGGCCAGGAGTTTGAGACCAGCCTGGGCAACAAAGTGAAACTTCATGGCTACCAAAATAAATAAATAAATATACAAAC
>NW_003852559.1:239917-257200 GCF_000181295.1 Otolemur garnettii | reverse complement strand
AAAAAAAAATTACAGAAAGAAAATCATTCACCATTACCATAGTTTTTACTCAAGACCAGAGCCTGTGACAAAAGACTTTTGCACACGTATATGTTTTCAACTTGGGCTGCTATCACAAAACTATCAGACTAGGTGGTTTAAATAACCGAAATTTATTTCTCACAGTACTGGAGGCTGAGAAGTTCAAGATGAAGGAGTGAACGGCTTGGTTCCTGGCGAAGGTCCAAATTTACAGATGCCTTCCTGCTTTATCCCATGTGGTAGGGAGAGAGAGAAAACAGCCAGGCTGTCCCATGTCTCTTATTATAAGGATGCTAATGCCATCATAACGGCTTCACTCTCAAGACTTCCCAAAGGCTTCACCTCCAAATACCATCACTTTGGGGATTAGGTTTTCAGCATAGGAATTTGAGGGTGAGAAGCACAAACATGCTGTCTGTAGCAAAGTAGGTTTTTGTTAGTGACCCCAAGGATCACCAACGAAGCATAGAGATAATGTTACAGCACCCAGCCTCCAAGGGGCCCAATGTTCCCTGCCTCCTACTGTTCATATTCTTGTGCAGTCCGCTCCTGTGTTGTACCTGGGTTGGTCTATGTTATTAATGTCATTAATAGCATACAGCAGAAGTAATAGCTTGTCCTTTATGAAAGTGGCTTCAAAAGACCCTGTGGCTTCCTGCTTGTGTTCTCCCTGGCCTTCTGTTGGATCACTCACCTTGGGGAAAGCCAGCTCCCCTGTCATGAGCAACAGTCCATGTGGTTGTGTGCTCCTGCTCATAACCACATAAAGAAGTTTAGAAGCGGATCCTCCAGCCCCAGTCAAGCCTTCTGCTGAATGTAGCCCTGGCTCACATTTGGACTGCATCCTCACAGGAGCCCATAAGCCAGCACCACAGAGCTACTTGCTTCTGAATTGTTGACTACAGAAACTGTGGGAATAAATATTTGTTGTTTTAAGCCACTGAGTTTTCAGGTGATTTGTTACATGGAGCCTGATAACTAATAAAGTAAGTCAAGCAGAGAAGGAGGGAACGCCAGTGTAGAAAAGTGTTTGTCACTTCTATGGTCAACAGATGTTCTACCCAGCAGAACCTTCTGAAGAGTCTTATAAAATATGTAAAATATGGCTCTGAATGGTCCATTTAGGGCAGTGATTTTTCAACTTGTGGGAGAAAATCTTAGGTGTGTGGCAAAACTTTTTATAGATCATTAATTAAATTATTTTCAAAAGAAGTTCAAAGCACGGTAAGTGTATTTTTTTTTAACTCTTTTTTTTAATCAACATAAGTGTGTTGTGGAAGTTTAACTATAGGTTCAAGTGTGCCTTGTTATTAAAAAAAAAGGTTGAAAAACACTGCTTTAGGGTATAAATTGGGGAAACCTTTTTGTCAGCCCCACCCTTTACTGTCTAGCACTTCCAGATTACACATGTGTGAGCACCATGTGGATTCCCATGGGCTTCCCATTCTATACTACAAGGTATGTGATATGGCTCAAAGCAAGATTGTCAGGTTGTAACTACGCAAACGTAGTTGAAGCTTGCTTCAAACCATAGTTTGACGGACAAGAAGTATCTGCAATAATCATATATAACACATGATTTTCCTTTCCATACGTTTATCCAACACTTTCAATTTTCAACATAGCCATTCCTTTTAGGGGTTTTTAAAGATATTGAAACTGAATATGTGTACCACAATTAACTTTTTACTTCACGTAGTAAGTCATATTTTATTGTTAATGTGTCCATTGACTAATTCTGTATGAATTTGTTATTCTTTTTCACTAAGAAAGTTTTCTTTTAATTTGAAATATATTAAATTAATAAAAGTTTGTATATCCAAGATGATAGAACTAAAAGGAATAAAAGCAATTTCAGATCTCCATACTCTGAATCCGCATCTCTCAGTTCCTTAGCACTTTGGGGGCCCATGGTGAACTGAAATGAATCACTACTTCCTTTTGCAAATCAGAAATTGCAGCTGAATTCAACCGTAAGGGATGTTGAAATATTGGTATTTTTCTTTTAGTTTGAATTTTATTCAAATTTTCTTTATGTGACTTCCCCAAATTATCTTTATTTCTTTGATGTTGACCTTAAATGTTTGTGGTATTATAGGTGCACCTGGGAAAATAAGATACTGCTCAAATGGGATGCGCTGACTTTGTGCATCTTTTTATTTTTTTCTGAAATGGCATGGAGAAAACTGTTGGCAGTAATGGTCTTTAAAATAAAGGCAGTGACTCAACTTCTGAAGTATAGCCAGGTTCTCAGGCTGCAGGGAGCTGGGGTGGGCAGAAAGAGAACTCATTTCAGTAGAGTTCAGGAAGTTACTTAATGCTGCTTATGAGTCAGAAGAGAGGAGAGTCAGTTATGATTGAACTCTCTTATCTAGCTATACCTAATGCAGATAGTTTAATATGTGTGTTTAAAACATATATGTGTGTATTTTTATTCATCTGTGTTCTATGTTTTGCTTTGATAGGAAATCCCCACCTCCATCCTTTCTCTGCTTTTTGAGTCCCATAGTAATGAGTCACTGCCACCCGCTGCTTTGAAAGTAAGGACTTTCTAGGTCAGAGAATTTTTTTAAATAATACTGCTATACATTGCCCTTTATTCATTGCCTTTAGTGGGATATAAACGCTAAGGGCCAGTAGTTCAGGGACCACTTGATTGGAGAAAGCAAAAGATAATCTATGCTCACAATACATCTGTTATGTGCTAGGTACTTTATATACTACCTCACTTATTCCATAAATGGTTAGCATGCTTCATTCTGAAAACTTAGAAAATAAAAATAGAAGTTTCATTATATTAAGAGACTTCCTTAATGTAAACTTGGACGTGGCAGAACTGGAACCGGAACCAAAGTTTGCCTCTTCACCTAGGCTCTGATTTTTATACCAGGCTGTCCTTCCTCCAGACTTTCATGATTTTTGCCTTTGACAAGGTCCAATCTCGTGGCATTGGCCAGGTTACCAGCTCTCTGGGTTGTTTTTTCTGAAAAATAGAAAGAAATATGAAATTTAGTATAGGTCAAACATTCTACGAGTCTTCAAGAAATACCAAGTACAGTGGTTAGTTTAATTTAATAATTTAATTAAATTTATATTAGTGGTTTTCAGGGTCTGGCCACTGATAAAAATGCTGACTGATATCAATAGACCAGGATAGATGATAGACTGATAGATCAATAGACCATCAGTAGATAACAAGGACTCTTTTCAGACATGTCTCTTTTCAGACATGTCTCTTTTCAGACATGGATTATTGTCTCATCTTTTAGAGACTTGTCATGTATTTGGATGTCTAGAAATATTTTCCACAAGCAGAGAGGCTTTAGATAATCTTTACTTAACTGGGAATGAATTTAGGGTCTCTGACTGTGGGTCTTCCTCTGTGGTCAGGCCAGAATGTCTTGGGAAAATTTTAGAAAATTCTACTACATGTAACTATTCTACTAGTGAAAAACCAGGCAGGATTTGAGGCTTCTAGCCCCTTCTTTCTATTTTTGGAGAGAAAATAGAATTGGTAAACAACGGGAAAAAGTAGGATAGCATCCCAACATGTGTAATGTCATCACTGTACCTATAAATTGTTTCACTGAGAAATGGTGCTTATGCATGCAAAAGTTAGGTGATATTTCTGGAAATTTTAAGACAAGTGATTTTTGTTGAAGATTAACTTTGACATATTATTAACATTATGTGTCCAGTTGCTACTACCACTTTAAAAGCTCTTTATTTTATTTTATTTATGTTCTTGAGATAGAGTCACACTCTGTGGTCCTGGATAGAGTGCCATGGTGTCTTCATAGTTCCCCTCAACCTCAAACTTTGGGGCTCAAGCCATGCTCCTACCTCAGCCTCCCGAGTAGCTGGGACTACACGCATGCACCACCACTAGCCAAAAATAGTTTTTCACTTTTTGGTAAAGATGGGGTCTTGCTCTTGCTCAGGCTGTAAAAGGTCTTCAAACTCAATTCTGCTTTCTTTCCCAGAAAGAACCCAACTTTTAAGAGGCATTTTTATTCTCTGGAAGACTCTTTGAATGTTTGAACTGGATGTAATTTCTGAGCTCTTGTTAAGCACCACATTTTTCTGAAGAAACAACAGCAGAAAGGTAGTGAACTGGCCAATGCCATAGGATAGACCCTTGCCAGAGGCAAGGATCATGGAGGTTTAAGGGAAGTACAACCTGGTAGGAAAAATCAGAGCTTCTGTGAAGAGGCAAACTTTGGTTCTAGGGCCAGTTCTTCTACCTCCAAACGTGGTGACAAAAATAAAACAAACAAAAACTTTCTGACCAACTGTATCCCTTTTGGTTTATTAGTCAACCCGCAATTTTTTTAAAGATCCATTTTGAAAATCAAAGAAATAGATGGTGTGATCATTATCAGTTTCTGGTGGAAAAGGCAGTGGAAAAATTTTAAAAGGTCAAAAAAGAATGAAGTGAAAATTAATATAGGATAATAAAATGAAAAAATTATTTCTTAAACCCCTAGTCTGTTGAGACTTAAAAAAAAAAAGCATTAGGCTTTGCATGAAATTTTGCTTTGCAGTAATATTTCTCTTTTTGATGTTAGAAGCTGAGTGCCAGTGTTAAAGTTACAAGAGCAATTTGACTCAACATATATCTGAATCAAAACTGTTTGCTAAATATATATCATTTAGAATCTAGTATATAGTATAAGACTTTATTTATAAATCTCTGTAAGAAAAGTTGAGACAGCCGTTAAAGTAACAGAAGTTAATCCTCTATTATTCTCATTGAATTAGAATTAGGATTTACTTTTGTTAAAATATAAGAGAAATGAAACAGACTGTCTTTGTTTAAGTTAGTCCCCAAATATTTCTGTGAAGCAGAACAAGGGAATAATCAGAGGGCCACAAAATAAAAAGTAAGCAGAATCACAACTACAACTACTACTGATATTACTACTTCTAATAATACAAATTACAATTTGTTGTGCCCAACCATATGTCAGACACTGTGAGTAATGAGGAATGATTTCTTGGTAGTGATGATTGTAAATTTTATTTCTACTCCTTTTGTTCTACTTTGTGCTTTTGTTGGTATTTGCAAATTAACTTGGTCTTAACAACAGTTTCACAGAGCTAGTGAAAAAGTTTTCATGACAATACACATTGTGAAAAAGTTTTCATGACAACATAATTGGTACCTTTGCTAAAATAAAGATTTTTTAAAATTTGGAAATAATACAAAATTATAATTTACATTCATCGTTATTTTGTTACTCACTCAAATATCGTCAATTGACATAATACTTATGTATATGCACTTGTGATTAAAATTCTTATATCTTTGATATTTTTCCAATAAACTATACCTTTATACATTTTTGAAAATTTTATTGTGGTAAAAGCACTATTGGTCAGGGTGAAAATGTAGAACATATTTTATGAGTTATTACATACGTTACACGTATTTGTAACTTGTAAGTATTTAGATTTACAATGAGATAATCTCCATTTGTTTTTCTGACAGGGCCCTATAATGCTAGGGGTGGACCCGGGAGGAGGCATTTCTACTTCTGTAGCTTCTCCAAATCCCAAATACTAGCATTGGAGGGGATCTTAGAGAGCCCCTAATCTGACCCCTTTATTTTACAGATGAAGAACTATGGTGATTGGCTGTGACCCTCTTGATGGGAGAAGCAGTGTGACTTCTCCCATCAAGAGAAGAGACATTTCTAAATGCCTCCTTGTCCCCTGCTCCCTAGCAAAAGCCACCCAGCACCTCAAAGCATGACTGTCTATTTTGACCAGCTGCTGTGAGTTCCCCTGAGCCCAGTCCAAACTGTCAATCCATACAAGTGAGAGGTAAATAATCACCTGTTTTGTTACATCACTAAGTTTTAGGGTGATTAGCTACACAGCAAAGACAGACTACTCTAGAAGGTACTGAATACTAAGAATATAATGGTGTTTGAGAAGGACTGGGAAGTGAAGGTCTCTGAGGCAGCCAGAGTGGTGTGTTCCTTGAGCTCAGCTGTAGGACTCCCAGCAGAAGGTGTGGGCCCGATAGCTGACACATGCCATTATTTTGTTCATGAGGCTGGTAGGTAGCTGGCATAGGGTGTGGGCAACTAACCAGATGTATCTTTTAGCAAAGCATTTTTAAGTATATCAATGTGAATTCTAAAAGGATTCATTCTAAAAAGGGCAGGCCCACACCTACCGATAGTGCAGTACCATAAGACTAGAAGTGGCTAAATTGGTACCATTGACAGAGCTATGCCCAGAACCCAGGAGAGAGGTTACTGTGAAGAGGGTTGCCTGAGAGGGGCAGTGGCCTTTGGTGAAGACAATACTCACAGGGAGGAAGTGAGGGAGCATAATTCCTTAATTTCATTTTCCTGTATCCCACTAATCCCCAGTGAGGCTCCCAATGGTGAAATGCAGCTGGAAGTCAGAGGCACAGAGACCATGATGGGACAGCCTTTCGGGCAGAGAGTAGGTGAAAAGGAGCCGAAGTGTATTTAAAGGGGCAGATGGATGGTATGCCATAGAGAGTGAAACTTTTCATCAGATAGTTTGGACCTCTACATTGTCTTGCTAGCCAGAAGCTTGAGGGGTGGGGAACCTGTGGCCTTACGGCCATATGTGGACTTTTAGGTTCCTAAGTGAGGCCTTTTGACTGAATACAAATTTTGCAGAACAAATCCTTTTATTAAAGAGGGTGCCATACAGAAAAATGGAGCGTTTCTTCCTTCTTTGGTGCTTAAAAATGAACAATCCTGAAATCAGGCCCCAGATTCTCCACCTGACCAGGAAGAGCCAGCAGAGCCACCAAGGCAGATTGTTCTCAGCCCAGGCCTGTATGGGCCCTTGTCTTGGCGCCTTCCTATTTAGGACTCTCTTGACCCTCTTTTCCATGTCAGGAGTCATTAGATGCACTGAGTGACTCTGGGACTTAGGCCTGTGTGGCTCTTTTCAGGCTGTCTGGGCAGGCCCTGGTTCTAGGAGGACAGCCTGGGAAGCAACTCTCTGCCGACTGGTGTTTCTTTCATGTGATCACAAGACATTGGGCTATAGTGATTCTGACTCAGATCAGACATAGGCGATACACTAATCAGGTAATAAACAAATACTTAAGTACCTCTTTTCTACCCGTTAGTCCAGATCTCTATCAATAAAGCACTATATCTCCTAAGAGTCAATGAATCTCATGGTGCACTTTTAATAAAAATGTCAATAAAGACAGGGTTCTTACAAAAATTACTAGCGCGGGGCCTGTATACTCTAGTGGGAACTCTGGAGAACTTTATGAGCAGCTTTGTCCTTTAGTTTCCAGGAATAGGCAAGGCTATGCTGAGGGTATTATGTCAATGTAGTAACATGTCTTGCAATGTACCTGGAATTTGTTTTGATCATTTGTGGTAAGGGGACAACTACCTTTGAAGGATGAGTTTATTACTCATAGTTCCCAAGAGAAGGAGACATCACATACTCACCACACAGGGCCACGTGGTGCACCAGGGTCAATTGTTAGGCAGAAGGAGAGTGTGGCAAGTGTGTGTGACAAGTCTTTATTGTGGTCAAGACATGGTAAGCAGTTGAGGTTTGACTAGTTTGAATAATTTCAGCAGGCTTCATGCTGGGGGTCATCTCTAGTTGTCGACTATGTGGCCCTGGAATGATTTAGCACAAGTGACATACTGAGTTGTTATGTGAGGGTCAAAGACAGGAGATGGTGGAGCCCCCAGTTTGGGCTGGATGGTTTGCATACGAAAGGCATATTGTTCACTCTCTGTAGGAATTAGCTACCTGTGGGAGGCTCAGTCTTTCCAGGATTAGTGAGGCCCCAAGATACCAAAACATTATAAAATATAGAAAATAAAAAATATATGATTAATACACAGGAATATCACTGGGCTTAAAGAAAGAAGCCTGGGTTCCTGCCCAGTCTGCTTCTTATTAGTTGTGTGGCCTTTTGTAAGTAAATTTGACATCACAAATCTTCAACTTCCTCCTATATAAACTGTAGCAATAATATATGAATTACTTATCAAACAGGTTTATTGTACTGGCAAAAGAAATTCATATTTATGAACAAACTTTGTAAACCTTAAAATAATTTTAAATAGGTACATTGCAATAGCAAGTTTTGTATAGGAACAATGAAAGTTTTTTCCCCCATAAAACATTTTTTGACAATTACATTTCTTTTATTTTATTCTTAATGAAGTAGTGAAAATAACCTCTCCAAGGTCAGCTGTTACTTCCAGTGGTTTACTGCAATATAGATTAAGTCTCTGTGATAAAGCCAGCCTAAATTGCATTACTATTCTTAACAAGCCATTTCCCCGCTGAGAATTTGATTTGGACTTTCCAAATCACTGATAATATCACTGTTCTGTATTGTTTTATAAAACTATACATTTAAAGCTTAGAAATAAGCTGAAATTCTCCCCGAGGATACCAAGAACACCATCCTTTGATGTCATTTGTCTTAAGCCGTGTTTTTCAACCCTTTTTTCTCACGGCACACTTGAACTTATAGTTAAACTTCCCCCGCACACACCTAAATTATGTTGATCAAAAAAGAGAATAAAAGAAAAAATATACTTACCGTGCTTTGAACTTCTTTTGAAAATAATTTAATTAATGATCTTTAAAAATTTTCATGGCATGATGTGCTGTGGCACACTGATTGAAAATCACTGGTCTTAAGAGTTTAATGATTTCTTGACATTTCAGAAATGAAGGCTTTATCCTCAACTGTGTGTAACTTCAAAAGATGGAATCTGGACGGGCGCAGTGGCTCATGACTGTAATCCCAGCACTCTGGGAGGCCGAGGCATGTGGATTTCTTAAGCTCAGGGGTTTGAGATCAGCTTGAGAGAGAGCAAGACCCTGTCTCTAAAAAAGAAAAAAAATAGATGAGTGTTGTGACATGTACCTGTAGTCTCAGCTACATGGGAGGCTGAGGCAAGCGGATTGCTTGAGCCCAAGAGTCTGAGGTTGCTGTGAGCTGTGATACCACAGCACCCTACCTAGGGCAACAAAGTGAGACTCTGTCTCAAAAAAAAAAAAAAAAGATGGAACCTATTAGATCAGTTAGACCAAGAGATCTAGGATGCACCTTAGAATGCTGCTGGTATCTAATTTTCTGTTAGCTTGCAGTGTCTTTCACCCATGAGAAGTTAAAGACAAAGTGCTATAGTCTACGTAGAGTGTCAAGTGGAGTAACTAAAAATAAACCTCTCAGTGTCCATCTGTATCTCTAGTTCAGAGAAGAGAAGAGAGAAGAGTTTACTGCTCTTCTTTGCAAAATATTTCCAAAGAGTAAAGTCCATAGTATAGTCAGTGTGTCTTATCCTTTGTCTTCTGTAAACAAGTGTACCTGGCGTAGACTCATGTCCGTAATCATGAACGTATAGCCATTAACTCTGAAAGGGAAGTCATGATGATATTGATTTTGGAGACACTAATTAACTCACTCTGAAATCCTTGCATATTGTAAAATCTGTATTTGATACAAATAGGGGTGATGTATTCCCATAGTATTATATATGTAAACACACTGCTGTTTATTAGTAGGAATAAAGTTCATTCTCTAATTATAACCCAGGCCGGATCACTATTAGAAGGTTCACAGTAGGTTCATTTGGAGATATGTAATAAAAAATGAGAAAATCTAAGAAGTTTTCAGAAGGCAAAAGTAGCTGTAAGTTTTGAAGGGTCCTTTGATGAAGGCTTGAAGGTTTATGGATGGTAACACAGAAATTTGAAAGGGGTTTAATAACAGCTTTCAAATAATAGGAGGTCATGAATCAGAGGAAATGGATTTCTTTTGTATCTTTCTGATAGGCATTTAATACTCTGACAGAATTTTTCCTTCCATTTTCTCCCCAGTTCTCTAGTCTTTGAAATCTCAAAACTATATTTCCTTCTTGCCTCTGAAGACCTACATTTCAACTTGGCCTCAGATTCAATCTACCACTGTGAAACTTTCAGGACTTAATCTCTGAAATCTGTCTCTTCTTTATCCACTGAGCCCACAATTCAGCAAGTCCTTCATTCAGCTCAGTGGCCCTTCTTCTTAGCTACTGGACAGCCCTTCCATCCAGGGTCACCTCCTTGCCCACCTGACTTCCAGGCCCTGCTGGATCTCCAGCCTCTGTGTCTCTCTTTGTTCCACAGTTGGAGATTGTCTGATCCCTGCTGCCGGTGGTCCTAGCTGAACCTCTAGGTCTTCTGCCCCAGTTCATCAAATGAGTAACAACTTGGTGAATTCTCTCTTCTAAGCACTGCTTGCTCCTTCCTCATCATCATTACCCCCCTAGTTCAGGTCATCCCAAACCTTTTCCTGCTGCAAAGTCAGTATACTGGTTAAAATGTTCCTGAATTTAGGTGAGTTAGGTTGGAACATCACTTCTTCCTCTTGCTAGTTCTGCAATCTGTAACAAATTATTTAATTGCTTTAAATCTTTCTACACTATAAAGGGAGGGTATTAGTAGCACTAAATGAAGTTTAAGCTTTACTTGTTTGAGCCTTTCACTTGTTTTAAGCCCCTTCACAGCTCTGGGAGGAAGGGTCCTAGCAATGTGTTAATTTAGTCATCTTTTGAAAAATTTTGCAAAAGTAAGATTTTTTTTTTTTTTGCTGCATGTCTTACTCTGTTGTAATTCCCCTTCATTGGATGGCATTTGGAATGGCTATAGGCATTTTAGGGGTCCATTTACGGAGAAGATTAGTGGGTGATGCATTCATTTTGAGTATGGGAGATGTATTTATGTGCTTAACAATCACTTTCATGTATGATTAATTTTTACTGGCTGTCTCCCACATAGAAATGGCTTCCAGTAATATTCTGACTTCCCCAAGTGAACTCATCAGGTGTTAGGAGATACAGATGTAGGACCAGAGGTCATGGCAATATAGAAATGTTTCCTATAGAGACTGGCATCAGAATACACAGATACAGAAGGGAAACCAATACCCGAAATGTACAACACCAAAAGATAGTTTGTGGAAGGCTTCCACTCAGATGTGTAAAAAGCAAAGGGTTCAGATCCCATTGAGATTTATTGAAAATAGAAGAAATAAATCCAGTAATGCAGCAAATACAAATATAGATATACCATATAGTTTTTGCTCTCTTTTAATGAAAGCTATGCAACATCGAGCTTACCTGGATTCCTGTGTTTGTAAGACACAAACCAATAGCAGCATTATTTATAGCTGTGTATGTGACAAATAAAAGAAATGTGATAGATTTTTCCAAACTTGACAATAATCCTAAAAGTAATATTGCCAACATGAATGATCAGTTCCTGAAAAATGACATTACCACACCAGTATTAACTTACCAATAATGAGTCATGAAACTGAAAAAAGCTTTTTGAAATTGACTATAATAAAAAGAAATTTAATCAATCATCAATCATGCTAGAGGAAATTTTGTGTTCTCTCTGTTTCAGTTATCTGCTGTCTCAGTAATGGTGTGTAACAAACAACCACCACACCTCCACAGCACTCAACAATAAGCATTACTGTTTATGACAATGGAATTGGATGGAAGGTGACAGAATGGCTCTCTTAATCTTAGCTTGGTTTTCTGTTATATCAGGGCGCTAGCTAGCAGTGGGCTGATCTAGGCTGCTATTGGCTGACACCAAGGTGACTGGGCTCTGTTCCACATGTCTCTCTAAGCTGGTCTAGGTATGCCCTTATTGCAAAGGCAGAGGTGCTGAAGGGAGGACACTCAACTGGTCAAGTGCTTTTTAAACCTTTACTTGCTTTAAATTTGCTAACATCCCATTAACCAAATCCAGTCACATGATTAAACCCAAAGTCAAAGTGGGAGGGCACTAGAAAAATATACGACAAAGGTGAGCATATTGGCAGGGATGACCATGGGGGCCATTTTTGAAATTTAATGCTCTATAAATAATGCAAGGTCTGACAATTAAGTTGCTGAACTTGCCACTGTGCGCTTATGTTGGCAGCACTGTATAATCAGCTCGGTAAGGGTCCATAACCTTGGTACATTGGTGTCTCACAGCTGTGTTTGTGTTGATATGTGGTGGTGCCTTGCTGAGTGGCGTTCATTATTGTGGGTGTGGGGTTTTGTGTGCTGTCTTGTGAATGTTGGAGCTTGAATTAGAGCAATGAACAGACATTAAATTTCTTGTTAAACTTGGCAAGAGTGGAAGTGAAATCAAAGACATGTTAGTAATGGGATCAAGAAAATGGCAGTGCACAAATGGATTAAACATTTTTCTGAGGGGAGAAAAAGCATTACTGATTAAGAGAGGTCAGGGCGGCCAAAAATAAGTGGAATTGACAAAAACATTGCAAAAATTCCCCGAATTATGCATCAAAATCATCAGCTGACTGTGAGAAGCATACCAGACCAAGTAAACATTGATAGAGAAACAGTCAGGAAAATCTTAACTGAAAATCTTGGCATGACAAAGGTGTGGCTCTTGCATCACGATAATGCACCAGCTCACACAGCACTGTCTGTGAGGGAATTTGTAGTCAGTAAACAAATAGTTATATTGGAACACCCTCCCTACTTACCTGACCTGGGCCTCAGTGACTTTTTTCTTTACCTGAAGATAAAGGAAATATGTTGATGACATTCAGGACATCAAAGGTAATACAACAACAGCTCTGATGATCATCCCAGAAAAAGAGTTCCAAAATGGTTTTGAAGGGTAAACTAGGAACTGGTGTCATTGCCGAGCTTTCCCAAGGGAGTACTTCAAAGGGGACTGTAGTGAAATTCAGCAATGACATAGGTATCACTTTTTTCTAGAATAAGTCCAGGAACTTTATTTTCAGACCTTCATACAAGTGTTATAAAAAATGTTATAATATGAGGAGGTGATCAATGATTTATATAAGAAAATGTTGAACATGAATATCAGACAATTATTTAATAAAATTATGCTGATTTTGTCATGTTGGTAGTATTATATGTAATTTTGTATTTTTTGTTCTTTTTCTTTAGGAGGGACCCATATATTATTTGAAATTCAAGCACTACAAAGCATGAATTCACCCCTGCCTGCCTTGTGAGGTGGTTGCCAGGGTTAAAGGACATAGCACAGTAAACGTGAGCCATTGAAGCTGCTGATATTCCTGCTGTGGCTGTACTTAGCACTCTGTGTGGAAATCTCCTCCTCACTTATTCCCCCCCCCCAACAGATTGCAGAGGCTATGACCCTGCATCTGACACACATGTTAAATGAAGAATTAGACCTTTTACTCATTAAGTCCAAGAGCCTAGTCTCTGTCTTTATTTTTCCAAATCTCTCTGTAGCATTTGAAACTATTTATCACATCTGACATTATTTGACTACTCACAATGGGCCAGGCACTGTGCTAAGTGATATATATGCATTATCTAATTTGATTTTCAAAACTACCTTAGGAAGTGGGCACCTGGCATTTAGAAAATAATGAGCATATCTAATGCCATGTACCTAGTAAATGGTAGAGGTGGATTTTGTGGTAGCTAAGCCTCTGAGCTTCCATTTTCTTCCATCAATAAATATGTTCAGCATATTGCAATGCAGAAAGTACTGTGACCAGGGAGAGCACACTGGGAGTCCAGTAACCACTGCCTTTATTGAGAATGACTTCCTGGGTCAGGACTGCTGTTGGTATTCCTATATTTCTGGGAGGGAAAGGCAAGAAAGATGGAAATATGCCCGACTTCAGAGGATGCACTCCTAACTACTTTGCTCTTCCATCTCCTAGCATCTGGAAAGGTTCCCCTTTTTGTGGCAATGTACATGATTTCACCTGCTTTTAAGAGGAGTAGACTAAGTGACATTAGGTAGATGTTTCGGTTGAGCAATAGTTTCAATGGTTTGTGTGTGACTGTGTGTACAGATACACACAGTTACATTTTCTTATCAGGAATCCCATATATTAGCCTGACCAGTCTTGGGTCCTCTACTGGCTAGGCCTTTACAGCCCTGAAGTATATCCTGATTTTATCACAGAAACACTGCACATATGACTCACACCCATTAGACCCAGCAATTCTTGCTGTGAGTCCATCTTCAGAAATGGCCAAATCAGCCATTTCTTAATTTAGCAGTTGTGAAACACACACACACACAAATTGAATCCGTTAAATGTCAACATTATAAATAGAACTCAAAAGTGTGGTTATTATAACTTCTGATGTTCCCAGATTTATTTAGCAAAGTGTTAGTTACATAAAATCACAGTAGCAAATGACTATAGATTTGATATTTTAAAATTGAGGTTTAGAAATAATATACATTAACTTTTAAACATTGCTCATGTTATCCCTTTCTTGTTAACAATTAAACATCAAAATATTTATTTTGTTTTATTTATTGCATTAGTTACTGTCAATCTTACCTTTGAACTAAAAGGAGAGCTGTATTTGTGAAGGGGTTTGAGGAATGTTTAGAAATCACCACTGCATTATTATCAGAACTTTTTTATTTCATAATGAGCTATTAGTAATGTGGTAGTTATTTTTCATTCCTTATGAATAATAATTATTAGAAAGCAGAAATAAATAAAAGAAAGGAGGGGAAAATGAGTTGCTGAGTTGATTTGTTGGAGCTGGACTACTTGACTGACAAGCTGACAAAGGGTGGCTTGATGTCATTGTACACATGCCCAGAACTATGACGGCATCAAACATAAAGGCCACCGTCAGCCTTAGCTCAGGACCCTAGTGAGGAGGTGCATATCAAGGGTGGCTCTCCACCGTGGCAGCAGGTAAACAGTAACTCCATTGGTCTCCCTGGTACAACCAGAATGGTTTATTGCTAAAGCACAAATGTGGTTGTGTTACTTCTTGGTTCAGCTTCCTTCAGTGGCCTCCAATGGCTCGCATCTCTAGTATCATCTATTAGAACTCTTTTTCATGCTATTGTTAAAAGTTTTTATTTTAAATCCAACCAATCAAACAAGAAAAAAAAAAGAAAGCTCTGAATTCTCTAAAGGTGTTCCAATGTCTTGCTTCTGAGTTTGGACACCCTCTGCTCTTTGCATGAACCAGCTGCCCTCTCCCGCCTACCCTTGCCCTGCACCCAACATTCCTGCCCATCTCCCCTTCACTTCCTGTTCTTCCCTTAGGTCCAGATACAGAATACACTTTCTCCAGAAAGTCTCCCTGGAAACCAGCCTTCCTCAAACCAGCTTACTGCCTCTACTCTGGGTTGTCATTGACCTCTATATTCCATCCCATTGTAATCTTTATTATCCATATGGAAGTAGTCTGTGTGTTTGTCTGTTTCTCCACCAGATACAAGTGTCCTGTGGCCAGCAGTTATACTTCATTTAGCACAGTGCCTAGCATGGTGTCTGACACAGCAGCAGGGCCAAATCTACATTTGTGGCTCTAAACTGAAGACCATCAGATTAAAATAGAGATAATTAAATGTTTATATTATTGTAACAAGAGATCTTCTAAGTGTAGCAGAAGAATCAGCGCTATTAGCAAGTCTTCTCGCTTAGTCATCTCTTCTTTCAATGTTGCAGTGTAGGGACAAAGTGCCTCTGATATTCTAAAGATAAAGGAACACACACCATGCCTTTCTCATGCCCGAGGACACACTGAGTCATAACAGGATGCTAATGTTTGCTGGAAACATCATCTCTCTGGCCTGTAAGACCCACCATCATTCACAATCAGCTGTGTCATCTCCAGATGTGATTTTTTGCTATAAGTCATCAACCTATAGTTTGAGCCGGGAAGCACATTCATATTGTTGAGTTACCTGTTATTGGAACAAATCATAGTTAGGTAATTCTTTTGTGACTGATCTCAGAGTTTGTTTTGAGCTAAGCTTTAAGTAATTGCAAAACTTAGGACATTTTGTTGAATGTGAATGTGTGTATTAAAAAAAAAAGAGTGTTGTATGCCAGAAAGATAGAACCTCATACTCTTTCATGTAGAGAAGAAAAGATAGCAGAAACATATATGCCTTTTGTCATAACAATAGGAAAAAGTAATCTATTATCTTGGATTTAGGGTTTAGTATCTTTTTATTTTCTATTACTACATTAGGTAGTATCCCTTTATTTTCTATTACCATATAAACAAAGCATTCCAAACCTTAGCATCATCTAAGGTGCATAAAGCAACAATATATATTTGCTCACTTGTATTTGGGAAGAGTGCAATCAGCAGAACAGCTTGCATTTAGTCCCGTTCACTTCAGAGCTGGGGTGACTTCAAGGTTAGGGCTTCAGTCACCTGAAGCTCACTGTGTGCTCACCACACACAGATGGTTATGTGGCCAGTACACCTTTGCAGGTGGACTTTAAATGAGGCAGCTTGGCTTTCCCACAGAGTGTTGGATATATTCCAAGGGCAAGCAGTAAGAAAAAGAGGGGGCAGAGAGAAAGAGAGTCAAAGAGGCAAAAGCTATATCACCTTCAAAACATTTTTTAAATGAACACTTGCAGTTATGACTCAAATTAATAAATTGGTTAAAAAGTCTTTCTCTTTTCTAAAATTTATTTTTTATGTTTCTAAACTAGACGAATTCCCTATTACTAATATTTTTAGGTGACAAGAAAATGTATCTCAGTTTTCCCCTTATTATAAAAAATAAAGGCATCAACTCTGATTTAAAGCTAACCTCTTATGATTTTACCTGAAGATTATTTTGCCAGGGATATGAAGCAACATTCCACTCGGTCATTCTACAATATTTAGTGTATCTATCAAGCTTTTGCATGCCACTCCCTCTATGACACAGTACACTTTGATTCATTTTATCACACTGATAAAGAAATCTCAGACAATAGACAAAGAAACATCTATCTGGTTTTACTACCCTTTCACTACCTGTAAAATATCATTTTAGAAAATATTTAGATGATACAGCACTTGGTCCCTTCTCCTTTCCTATAGGTCCACATGGTTCTAGCCCCCCAAAGGTAATGATTCTACTCTGGGGTTGGGAATAAATGGGGAGGAATAAATGGTATTGCCCAAACTCAGCTCATTTTCTATAGGACTCAGTAGTAGCTTTTCAAGAGTTGATACCTGGGGAGGAAATGTGCTAAATTTTTGCTTTTCTTTATTTAAAAAATTGAAGGACAGATATCACCCCCCAAAATTAAAAAATTAAAAAGCAAAGTGCATGGTTTCTATATAAAGAAGATTTTTTTTTCTTTTTTTTCAAGGAGAGGGAGGCTACCACAATGGAGTTTTATAGTAGTGGAGAGATATTTGGCTCAATTCCTAAAGAAGGACTCTTTTCTTTTTTAAAATCTTTTAATTTTCTTTATATATATAT
>NW_003852559.1:232339-239349 GCF_000181295.1 Otolemur garnettii | reverse complement strand
TTTTTTACCCAACACATAAGACTGTCTTGCCCTTTCCCTGTCTAACAAACAAGAATGAGTTTATAAAGATACCATCATCTAAGGTACATAAATAAATGTCAAGATAATCTGACGTCCCGTACCAGTTAGTAAGAAGTTTGGATGTTAAGTTGGTGAATGGGTGCTTCAGGTGATATACAAAAATGGGTTGTTCTTGAGTTAGGTATAAGCCTGCTTGACTCAAGAGGGTCTCTGGCTCCATGGGACACTATCTTCAGTTTGAAGCTTCTACCAAGTGTCCTTAAGAACAGCTCAGGTATAGGAAGGCTGAGGAACTGAAGGCAGACTCATATCCTAAAACTCTTTTGAGTTCAAGGGGAACATAAGGCAATATTGTCTTCAGTGTCAGGGGACTACGGGTGGTTTAGAAGGAACTTAGAATAGAACACTTCAGATAATTTGGAGGAAGAAAATATTAAGACTGAGTTCTAAGTAATACCTATTGAATAGAGGACTATAACTTATTATCAAATCCAGGAAACTTATACCACTAATAAGTATGGTAGAAAAATATACATAAACTGTGAGTATCTGGGGCAAACTGAAAGTGTGGCCATCCTGCATAAAAATCAGATGACACTTCTGGTTGATTTTGCTCACACAGAACCCTCTACAGTGCGAAAATGCTGAGCACTAGGGAAGGCTTAAAAAACAAAGAAGTAAGGTAGCTAACAGAAACATAGCTATTATAAAAGATGTGGACAATACAAAAATATAGAAAACCTAAATCATATTATAGTATGTGGCCATCTGCTCTTTTTTTTTAAATCCATAGTTATATATGTATTTCTAATCTTACTATATTCAAACTAATATACCAGTTTCTAAAATTAAAGTTACAATACTAGCATTTCTATGTTATCTTGAATTATCAGAAACATTCTAGAGGTCAGAAAATTTTACTAAGTGGCAATATTTTAATTTTCTAAGCCATCCTTCCCCCAATAATTAGACTATTTAAAATTTTTTCCAGTAATTTTTTTTATTAAATCATAGCTGTGTACATTAATGGAATTATGGGGTACAATGTGCTGGTTTTATATACAATTTGAAAGATTAGTGAACATCTTTGTATGCAGTACTCTTTTCTCCTGAAATGTGTTTTCCACTTGAGATCCCTAAAAAAGGTAAATACTGAATGAAACATTTCTAAGGTTTTCACTATTTCCAATTTATCTTTGTTGCTGAAAAATGTTGAACTGACATTCTACCAGTAATCTTTGAGTACATCTATTTTACCATATTTTCAACCACCTGGAGTATTAGCAATTAAAGTTATGCTTTTTCTAAGTGAAAAAATCATTACTGTTTCAACTTACTCATTCTTTGCAAACGAGGCTGAGAATTTTTCCATTGTTGTACCGATTGGTTATATTTTCTATGGTACAGCAGCCCTGAACTTCTTGGTTTCAGAATTATTTTACACTTTTAATCTTTGAAGACTTCAGACCTTTTGTGTATACAGGTTATATCTTTTGATAATTTACCATATTATAAATTAATGCCAAGATGTTGTAAAACAAGCACTTAACTCATTGAAAAATAATTAACCTATTACATAGTATCACAAATAACATTTTAAAAAAGAGTCACCAAAACAAAAAATTATCTAGAAGAGGGACATTGTTTTATATTTTTAATAGATTTAATAAAATAATTAAATATATAAATATTTTTAATAGATTTAATAAAAGACAACTGGCAGAACAGTGAGCCAGGACAGATGATGAGAGATTCGCTTGTTGAAACATCCCAGCTGGAAGGTAGACTATTGGATTGAAGATTGCAGAGAGCAGTTACAGCTCAGGTGGGGATTACAGGGAGAGATAACAGAGATGTCTGGGGACCCCACCGAGAAAAACTGCCAAATTGAGAAAGAAGAGGATACAGAGGAAAAAATAGCAGCATGGCCCAAACCCAGAGAGGCTCAGCCCAGTGAAAGGGGTTTCTCCCTCCCCACCTAAGTGCCTTCAGTGAACGGGGGACACAAAATACATTGGAGCCCCTTCCACCCTCCATGAGCCCAGGCACAGTGTCTCCGTAGGAAAAGCAGGGTGAACCAGCAAACCCCAGGAATTTGGGTGTCCAAAAGGGACCCTTCACAGGAGAGCGCAGCAGGAGTCCTGAGTGCCACCTTTCTCACACCTCAGCCAGGGCAATCCTCCTACACCCGGTTCCTCCACTGCATCTTCTCTGTTCACAGATTCAGCTCTGGTGGTCAGGCAATGCCTGGAAAGAGTGCTATGAATCCGGAAGCCCAGGAGGGACTGCTTCTCTAGGTCAGTGTGCGTTCCCAGCCAACCTCACCAGAGGGAGGTTTGCTGACATAATTAGGGAACTTCCTGGCCCCTGGCCTCAGAGAATAGGGGGAATTGATCTCTGGAGGATTAGACCAGCTGACAGGATCTCTTGCCCTCTGGACATGAGACAGTGGACATGGGAGCACAGGCGGGAGATCTCTGACCTGGAATTGGGAGGTGAGGAAGTCCTGGGGACATATTCAATGGGACAGTGTGGATGGATCCTGAGGAACAGGTTTCTGTGAGCATGGCAACCCCCCCACTCCCACTGGGGAAATGTCATATTGGGTAGGGACGGGGTGGAGCACTTGGAGTGAATTATGCTAGCCCCAGGATCCCATGGCAACCAAATGCCTTGGGCACACTGGTTGAAAGGGAGCAGGGACTTCTTCCCACCCATTGTTTATAATAAGGAGTGCAACTCCACTCTCTCTAGTGGAGTGCCCCTGGGTAAGGCCTCTGCTGATATAGTAGCCTACCTCTCTCCTGTTGGGGTGTCGTGGTAGAACAGGAGTGCACAATTGGAGAACTCCCTACCTGCCAGTGTTCTGCAGAGACTCATGCTAGTAGTCTGACACAGGCACTAAAGGGAAATTTAAGAACAGGTCTTGGGTGATGAGGTAACTCATGCAGACTGCTTTGATGAGAAAATGGTGTGCAGTTCCAGGGAGCAGCAATTAGGAAGGATGCACCGGGTAACTTAACAAGGAAAATCCATCAGACTAACTGTAGACTTCTCAATTGAGACCTTAAACCCAGAATAAACTGGGGCCCTATTTTTAGTCTTCTCAAACAGAAGAATGACAAACCTAGACTTTTATATCCTGCAAAGCTATTTGTTATATGAGGAAAAAATAAATACATTCTCAGACAAGATAATGCTGAGGGAATTTGTCAAGATTAGATCTGCCCTATAGGAAGTTCTCAGATTTGCATTATACACTGATTAGCACAATAGACATCCCAAAGCATAAAATCACCCAAAAGCTGAAGTGCAGAGCACAGATGCCATAATTACTCAAGAGATAAAACCAAGCAATAAAATTGTATTCAACAGGATGAACAGAAATCCATTCCACTTATCAATTCTTTCAGTAAAAGTGAATGGCTTGGATTCCTCACTCGAGACATAGACTGGCTGAATGGATAAAAAAATATAAGCCAGTAAATACATCTAACCCACAAGAACTCATTCAGACATATGGTGAAGGGATGGAAAGCAATATTCCACACAAATGGAAATTAAAAGAAAGCTGGCATAGCCATTCTCACATCAGGTAACATAGACTTCAAATCAGTGAATGCAAAGAAAGACAAAGATATTCACTATATAATGGTGAAGGAAACAATTCAACAAGAAGACTTAACAATTATACCATGTATCTTCAACACAATTCAATAAGAAGACTTAACAATTATACCATGTATCTTCTCATACTACAGTGTAATAAAATTAAAAATTACTTCTAACAAAAAGACTCAAATCTACACAGTCAAGGAAATTAACCTACTGCTAAACATTATTGGGTCAAGGAGGAAATTAAGATGGAAATCAAAAGATTGTTTCAATTAAATGACAAAGGAGACATAAATTATCAACATCTATGGGATTTAGTGAAAACAGTCCTGAGAGAAAAAGGGATGATGTTAAATGCCTACATCAAAATGAGAGATCACAAACCAAAAATCTAAGGAATCATCTGAAGGTATTAGAAAAGGAAGAGCAAAACAATCCCAAACCTAGAAGAAGAATAGAAACAAGTAAAGTCAGAGCAGAACTAAATGAAATCAATAACAAAAGAATTATATATAAGATTAATGAAACAAAATCTTGGTTCTTTGAAAAGAAACAGAAAAGAAAGGACCCTAACAAGCTCAATCAGAAATGAAAAAGGAGATATTACAAATAATACCATGGAAATACAAAATGTCATCTCTGAATATTATAAAAATATCTATGCACATAATCTTGAAAATGTGGAGGGAATGGACAAATTCTTGGAAACAAAGAAACTCTCTAGGGTTAACCAAGAAGAAATATAACTCCTGGAAAGACAAATAATAAGTTATGAAATGAAGCAGCGATAAAAAATCTTCCAACAAAAGAAAGACCCAGACAAGACAGTATCACACCCAATTTTACTGGACCTACAAGCAAGGACTGGTACCTATACTGCAGAAATTATTTCATAACATTGATAAATCATTCAATGAAACCAATATCACCTTGATACCAAAGCTAGGAAATGACACAACAAAAAAGTTAACTACAGACCAATATCCTTTATGAATATGGATGTAAAAATTGTCAGAAAAATTCTAACAAATTGAATTCAACAGCTTATCAAAAGAATAGCATGACCAACTGACTTCATCTAAGGGATGCAAAGATGGCTTAACATATGCAAAGCCAAAAATGTGATTCACCACATCACATAAATAGAAGCAAAAACCAAAACCAAATGATCATCTCAATAGATTGCAGAAAAAGCATTTGAAAAAATATGGCACCCTCTTATAATAATGATTCTTAACAAAATAGCCATAGGTGGAATACACCTCAAAATTAGGAAAGCCGTATCTGAAAAATCCACAGCCCATATCATACCGAATGGAGAACAATTGAAAGCATTCTTTTTAGAACTAGAACTAGAGAAGGTTGCCCATTGTCACCACTTCTATTCAACATAGTGCTGGAAGTCCTAGTGAGACCAGTCAGGCAAGAGAGGAAAATCAAAGTATCCAAGTGGAGACAGAAGAAGTCAAACTATTGCTCTTTGCTGATGTTATGATTTTGTATCTAGAAAATCTGAAAGATTCAGTCAAGAGACTCTTGGAATTGATACACAAATTTAGCAGAGTCTCAAGTTACAAAACCAATGTACACAAATCAGTAGCATTACTATACACCTACCAGTCAAGCTGAAAATCGAATCAAAGACTCACTACTTTTCACAATAGTCACAAAGAAAATTACCTAGAGAAAAATTTAACAAAGTAGGTGAAAAACCTCTATCTTCAGCGAGAACTATGAATAACTGATGGAAGAAATTGCAGAGAATGTAAACAAATGGAAAAAAAAATCATTTTTACAGATCAGCAGAATTAACATTGTTAAAATGTCTGTACCACCCAATATGATTTAAAAAGTCAATGCAATCCCCATTAAAATACCAACGTCATTTTTGCATGTCTAGAAAAAATAATTCTGCACTTTATACAGAACTAGAAAAGAACCTGAATAGCCAATTCAACCTTACATAGAAGGAATAAATTGAGAGGCATCACTTTATCAGACTTCAAGTTATGGTATAAGGCTATTGCAACCAAACAGCATGGTAATGGCATAAAACAGAGACCAATAGATCAGAACAGAAAACCCAGATATAAAACTATCCTCATGTTACCATCTGATCTTTTACAAAGCAGACAATAACATACACTGGAGAAAAGAATTCCTAGTTAGTCGATGATGCTGGAAGAATTGGATACTCACAGGTAAAAGATTGAAACTGGATCTGCACCTAGCACTACTCACAAAAATTAATTCATGATGGATAACAGACTTAAACCTAAGGCATAAGAGTATAAATACTCTAGGAGAAAACTCTTATAGGTATCAACCAAGGCAAAGAATTTATGAAAAATACCCCAAAGGCAATTATAGCAACAACAAAAATTAATAAATGGGACTTGTTTGAATTAAAAAGTTCATGCACAACGAAGGAAACAATCAATAGAGCAAACAGACAATCCATAGAATGGGAGAAAACATTTCTGTGTTATAAAACTTATAAAGATCTAATACCATCTATAAAAAAACTGAAGCAAATCAATAAGAAAAATACCAAACAACCCCATAAGAAAGTGGAGAAAAGATATTAACAAAAACTTTTCAAAGGAAGATAGACTAATGGCCAATAACATACATAAAGCCTCAACATCTGTAATCATCAGGACAATGCAAATCCAAACCACAGTGAGATATCACTAAGTTCTATTGAGAATGGCTTTTATCAAAAAGTCCCAACACCAGATGCTAGCATGGATGTGGTGAGAAAGGAACACTTACACTACTGTTGCTAAGACTGCAAACTAGGACAACCTCTACAGAAAAAGGTATGGAAATACTTCAAAGAATTAAAAGTAGACTTATCATTTAATCTAGAAATCCCCTCCTGGGTATTTACCTAAAGGGACAAAGTAATTTTATCAAAAAGACTTGTGTACTCAAATGTTTATTGTAGCATAAATTCACAATCACAAAGATGTGAAACCAAACCAAGTGTATATTATATCATGAGTAGATTCATAAAGTGTATATATACACCATGAAGTACTACTCAGCCATAAAAAATGGTGAACTGATACCTTTTATAATAACCTGAGTGGAACTGGAGACCATTTTCCTAAGTGAAGCAGCACAAGAATGGAAAAACAACCTATGTACTCACTATTTGATTGGAACTAATTGATCAACACTCGTGCACACATGGAAATGAAAAACAATGGAAATCAAGCAGGCAGGAGGGAGGGAAGAGAATGTGTGTACTCACATTTAATAGGTATAATGAACACTATCTGGGCACTAAAAACTTTGACTCAAACTGTGTAACAGCAAATGATGTAACCCAAACATTTTATCCCCATAATATTCTGAAAAAAAAAAAA
>NW_003852559.1:226890-228735 GCF_000181295.1 Otolemur garnettii | reverse complement strand
TAGCCAACACTGGCAAAGGAGTGTTAAAAATCTCTGACTATTACGGAGCTGGAGGAAATCAAGTTGCTCATGTCTGTTAGAGTATCTCTTATAAATTGAAGTGCATTCTCACTGGGTGCATAAATGTTAATAATTGAAACCTCAGCATGTTGAGTATTACCCTTAACAAATATGAAGTGACCATCCTTATCTTTCCTTACTTTTGTTGGTTAGCCTATTGTATCTGTGAATAAAATTGCAACACCTTCTTTTTTCTGATTTCCATTTGCCTAGAATATAGATGACCATCCCTTCACCCTGAGTCTATATTCATCTTTTAAGGTAAGATGAGATGCAGCAGATATCTGGCCTGAGTTTTTGTATCCAGTCAGCCTACCTGTGCCTCTTTAGAGGACAATTCAAGCCATTCATATTAATTAAGAATATTGATAAGCCTGGTAGAATTTGGGGTATCAAGTTTCCAGTGGACATTTTTAATCCTTTTGCCACTGTGGAAGTTGGAATTTGATCAAAAGTTTCTGAGTGAGTTTACTTTTGTGCTGGAGGATTGAACTAGTCATTATGAAGGATAGGTCTGAGAATATCCTGGAGAGCTGGTTTAGTTATGGCAAATTTCTTCAACATCTGAATATCATTAAAGCATTTAATTTCTCCATTATAAATGAAACTCAGTTTAGCTGGATACGGGATCCTGGGTTGAAAATTATTTTGTTTTAGGAGATTAAAAGTAGATAACCACCCTCTTCTAGCCTGAAAGTTTTCCACAGAGAGATCTGCAGTCATTCTAATATTCTTTCCCTTGTAGGTTATGATTTTCTTACATCTGGCTGCTTTTAGAATTTTCTCCTTCATATGAACTTTAGTGAAGTTAATTATGTGTCTGGGGGTTGGCTTGGTTGTCTTATTCAAGTGAGTCATGCTGGGTTTCTGAAACTGTCTACTATCTGAATTTCAGAATCTCTTTGCATGTCTGGAAAGTTCTTCATTATCTCATGAAGAAGAGCTTCTGTGCCTTTTGAAGCCACCTCATTGGCTTCAGGAATTCCTATGAGGCAAGTATTAGTTTTCTTTAAATTATCCCAGGGCTCTCTGAGAGAATGATCCATTTTTGCTCTCCATTTCTCTTCCTCTTTAAGAGTTTGGGAGTGTTCAAAAGCTTTGTCCTCAATGTCAGAAATACTTTCTTCTGCTTGCTCCATTGTGTTACTCAGGGATTCTACTGTATTTCTCATATCCTTGAGGGCTGCAAGTTCTTCACTCAATGTGTCAAAATCTTTGGTGCTTTTGTCTTTGAATTCATTGAATTCTTGAGACAACTTTTGAAATGCTCCTTGATTTTCTAATTCCAACTTTACCTCCATTCTATTAATCTTATTTGTAATCCAAACTCTGAATTTGATTTCTGACATTTCAGCCATTTATCTATGAATGGGATCTTCAGTTGTGTCCACCATATCATTCCTTGGGGGAGTTGATCTACTCTAGGTATTCATGTTATCAGTTTTCCACTGATTCCACCCCATGATTATTTTACACCATTTGGCTACATGAGCAGATAAGGTGAAGTTGGGTTGGAGGCCTCCTGGAGTAGTGATTAACCATCCCTTTGCCCAAGAGCTGTGATTAGTGTCTGTACCTTTTCCTCTAGAGCTTTGCAAAGGACCCATACAGTGCTACAGCCTGAGACACTGGGGCTAAGTGGTTCTGTCTTGTTTTCAGCTGGTCTCTATCCTACCCTAGTGAATCAGTTAATCTGGGTTGAAGTCTCAGCTGTGGAGAAATACCAGCAATTAAGTCATCCCGCCCCCCACAGGCAACAAGTGGAAAAGGAAACTCAAACCTTCC
>NW_003852559.1:224363-226473 GCF_000181295.1 Otolemur garnettii | reverse complement strand
CTGAAGCCTGACAACCTCGGGTGGTTAATGAAAGCTGGGGTGGTTCATTCAGTTCCAGCCCCACCTCTGATTGATGTTGCTGACACTTATATTTGTGCAGAATTTGTGATTCTTTCCTGGCTATATTCCCCTGCAGACCAGGCACTGTTTGAGTTCACAGAAACTGTGACTCAGCCCCTGGAGCTGGTATTTCTGTTTCCCCTACAGTCTGTGTTGGGGGCAGGTGTGGTTAGAACTCACACTGAGCATTCAGTTCCAGCCTCTCTCCACCTGCTTTTGTCTCAGCTATAATCCCATGAGGGCTGGGTGCTTCTTAGGCTTACTAAAGCTGTCCTCTGGCTCACCTCTGCCCTGGGAGTATGCTGTCTCTTCACACATGTCTTCTATTCTCCACAAATCCCCCAGGATGGTATTGCCTCAGGCATATCCTTTGCTCGTGGGGCCTGTGTTACCATCCCAGACCTATTCCACCAGTGTCTGCCACCAGAGAAGATGCCTGGCTTTCTCTGGTTTCCCAGAGAAATGGGGAGTGTCCTTCCAAAATATCCCCAGGGGTGTGAGTCCTATTGTACCCACTGCTGCCACTGTTGCTCTGTGCCAGGGCAGTGCCCTCCCCTTTTCCCTGTAAGGTTCCTTCAGTCCAACATTTTGTCCCTACCCCCATTCCACAGAGTCACCACAGACCTTCAACAGCCCACGCCTGGTCCACACCTCTTGAGAAAATGCCCAAGAATCTGGACTCCATGTGGGACAGACTTCCAGACTTTGGGGTGAGAATGTAGGGGAGTGCTGGGAGTTCAGAATTGCAGGTAGAGAATATATACAGTTTTACACAGTTTTATGCCTGGCAGGAGAGTGTCATGGCAAGCTAGTAGGGTAAGGAGGGGAGGATGTTTGAACTCTGCTTGCTTGTTTGTAGAAAGTATACTGTGAGCCGTTGTCATGGGGGAGGGGACTTCTGTCCACCTGTTGATGGATTTTGTACCTATTGTTTGTATCCTTGGGGTTGAAAGCTCACCTCAACAGGGTTGATGTGTGTTCTTCAACCTTCTCTCTTAACTCAGCTCCAAACCATTGGCTTACTTCCTAAACTTCTGTCCTTTAACTCTCTTTCTGGATAGGAACCTCTGTGGAAAGCTGGCTCCATTTGACCATCTTGCTTCCACCCCTGCTAAGGTGAATTTTCAATTTCATATCTTCTCCTTATTTGTCCATTGGTGATTTCCTGGGTATAGGCTCATTATATGCTATGGGCATTAATGTTTTGTCAGAATATTTGCTATTGATATAGCTTCTGGTTATTTTTGCATTAGAATTTTGGTACTGTAGAAATGAAAAAAAGAAAAAAAAAGAATTTTGGTAATGTTCTTATTTTTTATGTACAAATTTTAAAATATTTTATGTATTCCTAGCCATCTTTTGTGTGTATGTAATGTCATCTTTTGCTTTCTTTTTTATCGAATTTTTAATTGAGATAATTACAGATTCATATGCAATTATAAGAAATAACACAAGCAGATCCCAGGAATATTTTACTGAATTTCCCTCAATGGTAATAACATCTAGCAAAAATTTTGGTTTTGCATAAAGATAAACAATATCATGACCAGAATTTTGATATTGATAAAATCTGCTGATCTTACTCAGTACCTCATTTTCACTTCTACTTACATTTGTGGATGAAGTGTATATATTTAATTGTACATAATTTATCACATGTGTTCATTCTTGTATCTACTCAAAGTAAAGAACAATTTCATCACCACAAAAACCCATTCTGATGCTCTTTTATAACCATACCCACCTCTCTCCTACTTACCCTTCTGTGTCCCTAAGCCCTTACAACCACTAATCTTTTCTCCATTTCCAAAGTGGTATCATTTCAAAAATGTTATATTAATAGAACCACATAATTCCTTTTGGAATTACCTGTTTTTCATTCAGTACACTTATCCTCCCAAATTGTTCCATTTTATTGCTGAGTGATACTCCTTGGTAAGTATGTGCCACAGATTGTCTTAAGGAGTCACCTGTTGAAGGACATTTGAACTGATTCCAAGGTTTGGGCTATTACAAATAGAATAGCAATGAAGCATTTGTATATGAAGTA
>NW_003852559.1:218891-223022 GCF_000181295.1 Otolemur garnettii | reverse complement strand
GCTAAAGGCACATTAAATAAGCCTGAATATCATATGAATTCCTCCCACTTTATTCTTCTTTGTTAAGATTGTTCAGGTTTTTCTAGGCTCTATGCCTATCCATATAGGTTTTAAAGTAAATTTGTCTATGTCTACAGAAAGTTTTGCCTAGATTTGATAGGAATTGCATTGAAACTCACATTGATTTGATAGAATTGATATCTTTACTATGTTGAGTCTTCCTGTCCATGAATGTAGTAGGTAGAATAGTTAATTTTATCTATCGACTTATCTGAGCCATGATACCTAGATGATACCTAGATATTTGGTCAAACATTGGTTTGCAAGGGTATTTTTTGAATGAGATTTACATTTACATTCATGAAAACAGATGCCCTCCTTAATGGGAGTGGGTCTCATCTAATTAGTCAAAAGCCTAAATAGAATAAAATGCCAACAACCTCCCTTGAGCGAGAAGGAATTCTGGAGGAGACTGCATCTGGACTTATCTGCAAATTGGTTCTTCCTGGCTATCCGGCAGGTTGTCTTTGGATTTAAACTACAATTCTTTCCTGCATCTTCAATCTGCCAGCCTCCCCCATTAGACTTTAGACTCATTAGGCCTCTACAATCTCATAAGCCAATTCCTTAAGATAAATCTTTTTCTTTATGTATACTATCCTATTAATTCTGTTTCTTTGGAGAACTCTGACTAATACAGGTCATTCTTTTATTTAGGTTTTCTTCAATTTCTGTCATCAGCATTTTGTAATTTTCAGATTCTAAAAAAGTTTTGTTAAGCATATATCTAAGTATTTTATTCTTTTTGAAAAGATTTTAAATAAAATTTATCTTTAATTTTGGTTTCCACATGTCTGTTGTTAGTTAAAGGAAACACAATTAATTTTTGTTTGTTGGCATTGAATCCAGTGACTTTGTTGAATTCATTTACTAATTTTAGAAGGTTTTTAAAAATAGATTTCATGGGATTTTCTGCATAGACAATAATGTCATCTAAAAATAGGAATAGTTTTGTTTTTTTCCTTTCCAAGCTCTATTTTTTTTTTAATTTTTATAACTTTATTACAGTGGCTGGAACTTCCAGTGCTATGTTGAATAAGAGTAGGGAAAGACATATTTCTAATGATTTTAAACTCAGGAAATTCTCCTCCCTTCAGATAGTAGATGATAATGATTTATATTTTCATCTAATGTATATTTTTCTCTTTCATTTTTTACACCGACCATTTATGTGACCTTTAGCAATTATTTAAATTCTTTCAACTTCAATATATACTCTTCTATAAAATGAGGCAAATAATATTGGTCACTAAAGTTCCTGGGAAGGAATAAATAAAATAAGTAACTCAAAAATCATTTTTTTCTCAGCAAATGGTTATTATTGGACATTGATTGGCCTAATAAATGATAGCTCTTTACTTTACTCAGCCCTAGTTGAGAACCAATTAGAAGAAAGCCTCAAAGTTCAAGAAGATGAGATTAAAATAAAAGCTTAACTACTGACAAAGCTCTGTTGGAGGATATAGCTTTGGGTAAAAGTCAAATGTGTCTTCCAGTTCTCTTTGCCAGACCTACTTTGGAATGGTCTCCCCCATCTCCACTTCTGGAAGGAATATGCAGAGTAGAAACACTTTTCTAGAATTGTGGTCTTATGTTGGTGTGTAGCAAAGAGACAGTAAAGGATGAAGCACAGGACGTTTGACAGCCTACCATCACCCACCCGAGCAACATGGACCAATGACTGGTATCAGCGGGGTAAATCTCTCAGAGGTTTGAGGGCTTGGTGTTCCCCAATGGCAATGATTGTTGCTGATGTTATTACTAAAGTAGACATAAACTATTTAAATAAAGTGAGGATTTATATTGATGTATTTTGTAAAGTGAATATTTAGTTAGCTGTACCAATTCACAAATTATTTATCACTTCCAGAGAAATACTATATAACTCTCCTTTTAAAAATCATAAAAGAAATGGGTAGCACCTGTGGTCAAAAGTGTAGGGTGCCAGTCCTATATGCAAGAGGTAGTAGGTTCAAACCCAGCCCTGGCCCCCGCCCCCCCAAGAAAATCATAAAAGAAAGTCTATTTTAAAATTTAGTTATCAGTTCCATGGCTCTATCTCCAATTATGATGTAAAACCACACTCTTCATTGTTAGTAGTTGCAAAACTAGTTTCTCCCACCACTCCATTATAATATTAAGAAAATATCTTTGCTTTCATTGTATGATTATTATTTCCAGTGATCTTTTCTGTAAAAATTGTAGCTATCAGATGAAAAAGTTATGTCCTCTGTTCTAATAATAGCTTTGATCCCTTGACCCATCAAATGTGTGAGACCTCAAACAGAACAGTGGTTTTGTTAGGAGGAAGTTGTAGGTCAATTTCCTTTGTTTTGGTATTGTAGATTTCTTTTAAAATTTTTAATATATATGTGTGGGATTTTCCATTTAGAATATGAACTAATTCATCACTATCTTATACTTTAAAACATCCTCAAATTTCTCTCCTACTGCCAAGTTTGATGTCATTCTGCCACACAGAAAAACAAAACTATTGTGATACTTTACATACAGCTACAATTTATAAGTGCCACACAGTTAGCACTGTGATAAACATTATCAGTATAGACCTTTGTAGGAATTGTGTCAAATTAAGTATGTTACTGAAGGTGAAATTGAAATTCAGAAAAGTCAATTTACTTTTAATTCATGGGTTTCTGTCTACTATTCCAGGAAAATGATAATAAGGTGGGCTATTCATTGTACACCTCAATTAATCTTGAATTGTTGCTATCATTTTAGCTTGCCAAAATGTCATTATTGTAGAGATGGAGCCCCAATCACTGGCTCTCACTCTGTATAATATCCTCCCTGTGAGTGTGAGTAGACCCTGTCAATATGATGGCACGTTACTCCAGTGATTATGTTTGTTATGTGTCAAAGGAGATTATTTTGGCTGTGCCTGAGCTAATCAGTGAACCCTTTAAGAGCAATGAGTTTTCTCTGGAACTAACGTGAGTGAGAAATCCCCAAGTGCTGTAGTATTGGGGAGAGCATCATTCCATGGTTTTTATCTCTAGGAATTCTTCTGGGTCTTCACAATGGAGGCAAGAAAAATCCCTTGTGGCTCTGGTAAGGGGAAGGGAAAAAAATAACCATTTTGAAATATGCAGATAGTATTCTCCATAAGATGGCCCACTCTCAGGGGAAAATATTTAACCAGAATCTTATTCAATTCCTATTTACCCAATTCCAACCCCCTCTAGCCTTTCTGTCTCACCTCAGGAACACTTGTGATAATCACAACTTATGACTCACCATAGGAAGTCAAAGTCTCTGGCATCTAGAGTACAGAAAACATAAAACATAGCCCAATTCCTAGATAGATTAATATGAAACCACACACAAAAGAGCTTTAGCTCAATTCTTATAATTTGATGTGCCACGTTTGGCTATCAACACAAAAGCGTGAGACATGCTAAAAGTCAAGAAAAACATAGAGTCTAAACATACAAAGCAGTCATTAGAACCAGACTCACATAAAACATTTTAAAATTAAAATGCTTTTTTATTCTTCATTGATCTAGAAGATAAATATTTAAAAAATAAGATTGACAATGTATTCTGTGATTATAACATATAAATAAGTAAAGTGAATGACAACAATCAAAAATACTCTCTTGTAAGGTACCTGCCTTACCCACGAAACAGTACAGTGTACAGTGTGATTTGAATGCAGACTTTGAGTACAGTCCACACTTAAACAATGTGAGGATTAGGGGCTGACCAGAAGCATTACCTGTGACATAAACAATCAATTACACATTTTTGAATATGTATTGTGTACTTCATTTTTATGATAAAGTAAAATAGAGAAAACAAAATGTTATTAAGAAAAATCGCAAGAAAGGGAAATGTATTTACTGCCCATGAAGTGGAAGTGGCTTATTACAAAGGTCTTCATCTCCGTTCTCTTCATGTTCAGCAGGCTGAGGAGGAGGAAGGAGAGGAGAGGCTGGTCTTGCTGTCTCAAAGGTGTAAGTAGTGACCCTGGGTAGTTCAATCTCATGTTGTTTGAAGGTCAATTGGAACTGTAAATGCATATTGCAAACTGTAGAGCAATCACTCAAA
>NW_003852559.1:215953-218731 GCF_000181295.1 Otolemur garnettii | reverse complement strand
AAACTATACCAATAGTCACTTTAAATGTGAATGGTCTAAATTAAAAGATAGAGATTGTGAGAGTAGATACAAAAACAAAACCCAACCATCTGCTGTCTATAAGAAACCCACTTTACATGGAAAGACTTAGGTTAAAAGGAAAAGCATGAAAAGTCTATTCAGGCTAAATCAAGACATTGATCTTACCTCTAATTTGAAGCTTTTCCTCCTCTGTCCCCTGTTCCTTTCAGGATCTTGAGGAAAAAAAGAACATTCTCACATTTCTTTTTGTTTCCTGCTGCTTTGTTTAGTTTCCTTTTCCATCAAGTGAGTCTTTTAAAGTCAAATGAAAGGAGGCTTAAACTAAGGGCCAAAATCTTTAACAGGAACTGACCTAATTGGCTGGATATCAGGTGCTCCATTAATGCAGATATTTGAATAGTGGCACTTTCCTTGTCATGTACTGCATGTGGGCACCATGGGGACCTGCAAATTGAAGTTTCTCAATACGGGCAGTGTACTCCCTGGTCAACCTCTTGTGAGCCTTACTCAGCTCCTACCTCCAGTGGTTCACCCCCTAGAGTTGCCTTCCCTGCAGAAGACCCCAACAGGTAGAGTTGTTTCAAGAAGTATTCAGCGTAGATACCTTCAGGGTATTTACTTGGCAAGTGAGAAACTTCCCCATAGTTATGCCATAAAATTTATTGTAAATGCAGGCTGCTCTCACCATTTACCATTATAAGCTGTTGCTACTTGTCCTCTGATGTCAGAGTTCTTCAGAGAGAAGAAGGAAGCAGGTTCTATGGTTTTATTTTCTAATTATAGGGAACATGTATTAGGTTCCCCCAAAGCTCTTCCATTGTACTCCATTCTCACCTAGAGGCCAATTAAAGATGGCTTACAAATTTCCAGAATTTATGTGATTCTTCTTTTGGAGGTCCCTCATTGGTTCAAGGCTGGAAGTGGACACAAATAGCTAAGTTCTCCAGTCCTATGTAAGCTGTTCACTGAATTCTCTTGAAGGCTCCCCAGTCTTCTCTTACAAATGCAGAAAGACATCAAGGATGTCAGCGTGGAGAGGCAAAGGACAAGCTTAGCCACCTCTGAGTGGGTCCACACAAATCTATCTTGCAGTTATCTTTAGAAAGTAAGGGTACTTGCAACCCATTCTTTACACATTTAGAATTTAGAGATACTCCAGTATGACACGATAACTTTTATTTCTACTAGGCTTTCTTTCCCTGAATAATGTATGCAATTGCTAAATAAGTAATTATATATGATGCATTAATATATTGCTAGGCAATATTCTAAGAGCTCTACATGTCTGAGTGCAATCTTTACTTCAATTCTATGATATGGATATGTTCTCCATTTTACAAATGAATAAAATAAGACAAAGATAGCTTAAGCATTTTACCCAAAGTTGGCCATCTGGTAATTACCAGGAATGGAACCAAAATCCTCCTAGTATGCCTTAAATTTCATGTTCAACCCATATGTCACCTTGCTATGTCATTATGTCACCTTAATTACAGGCCACAAGATTTCTTTATCCATTGATAATTATGAAGACTTTGTATTTCTCACAGGAAGTGTGGATTATTGGATAATAGCCTGGCAGATCTCAAGTTTGCCTATATAAAGACAATATTTAATAAATAGGAATCTCAAGCACTGAGCCCACAATGTTATAGGCATGGGCATTACAGTAAAAGGCTGAAATAGACATGATCTTTATTCTGATGGAATTTATTCTGTGATGAAGAATTTTCAAACTGTTGGTTATAATCCATTACTAGGTCTGGTACAATCAATTTCGTGGAATAAGGCTTATATATTTTTTTAAATAACAGAGGCCAGTGCATAAATTAGAGTATATCTTACATATGAAAAGCAAGCTTAGTTTCAGTCATAGATATTTGTATGTGTGTACTAGATTGCAACACAAAGTTTATTTCTTATTCTGTTACTGTTTGTGTATCAAAAAAAGGCACTGGACGTTATAAGGCAGTTTCAAAGATTAGATGAGATTATGATTATGTATATATATATATATATATCTTTTTTTAGGTCATTTTATACAAAGACATATAAAACAGCAAGACAGAATAAATTAGAAGCTGATATAAAAAGGTACGAAGGCAGACATGTATATTAGAGCCAGAAATGAAGCGAACCTTCCCCAAACACATTTCAGTGTTCTAAATACTTACAAACTGAGAAACTCAATTTTGACTCTACTTTTTGTGGTTAAAAGAAAAGGTGAGAATAATAAAAGAAAGCATGATTAGTTATATCCGTTACCTACAAAAAAAAAAAAATCAATGCTCAGGGTACATCTAGTAGTGACAGGAAGGCCAGAAAGAATTTTCCCCGGGGTTCTCATTAAGAAGGGACTCTAAACTTTAATATACAATTCCTCCACCAGAGATCAACATTTAGCTCCAGGACTGGCTACAGGTGATTAATTAATGTTATTTCTTTTCATCTTGTCCTAATCTATAATGCTGCCCAGGCTCAGATTTCCAAGGGAAAGAATTGGCATACAAGTCAATTTCTAAGCGTTTCTAGAAAAGCATAAGAGAGTGCCATTTGGACACAGATTAAAACCAGTACAGATCCTACACTTGGCATTGTCAAATCTAAATAAGCTTTCTCAGAAATTAGTTTTTCTTTAGGCAAAGCAATTGCCTGGCTTTGACAATATAATCAGTGCAATATATAAATACAATAATATATAAATACAACTTTTGATTACTAAATTCATACTCATAAGAAATAAAAATTCCTGGCTCG
>NW_003852559.1:211483-215717 GCF_000181295.1 Otolemur garnettii | reverse complement strand
AAAAAAAAGAAATAAAAATTCCTGAAATCATGTGCATTGCAAGTTGCATAGAACAAAAACTTGCAATTTGATAAGCATGCAAAAATGTAATACTTCCTAAATCACAGAAAATGAGATACATTTAATCTCTCCATATGTGTGTTTTTCTTAAACCTAACTCCATGGAAGAAATGTTAAATTACTAACTCAGGTTATTAAGAATCATAATGAAATAATGATAGAAAACAATTTCCATAGGGGAGGAAATATTTGCAATTATTACAGGATGCAGAACACAGCTATTAGAATGTACTGCTCTGGTACTGAAGAGTTGGTGGTTGTGACTTGTAGGAAGGATTTGGCAGGTTCCTAACTTTCAAATCATCATCCTGCTGCCTACATATAAGCCAACTTCCTGAGAGGTGCATGATTCGAATATATACTAAACAAAGAACTCTGCTTGATAACCAGCTGGCATCGTCCCAAATCACTATTTTCATGCCAACTCTAGTGATGTGGGCTCCATGGTATACAAGCACAGAGACAGTACAGGCTGCTGATTCCCTAACTCCATTTCCCTGATTGTTAGTCCCTGTTCGTTTCTTCTAAGGGCCAGTAACATAGTGTATCTTTCTAAAGGGGCAAGAATTCCCTGGGCTTGGAGGGGATTTCTAAAGGATGATTCTTTGCCCTGGTTCAGTTTTGTTCACTCCATCCCAAGTTCTGTCTCCTTATGTGTTTATTGCATTAAGAATCTTTGAAAATTCTATTTTTCTTTGATTTGATTTTGGAGAGCATCCCCTAAAGATATGGGAAGAGGGTCGGAAGGAGTCTTGCTCATCTTCACCCGACGGCTAGAGGGCGCCCCACATAAGCATTTGGCTCATATGATTCACCGGCTCCTGACCCCAATAAGGTTAAGTAATGGAAATGTTTAGATCCCTTATGTGCTGGTTAATTGAGTGCATTTATCCTCGGGGGGTTGGGAGGCATTTAGGAATCGACTGTATTTTTCTCTCATCATGGTGTGGTCTTTAGACATCTCCCATGTCATACGCTCCCCTTGAAACCATCTCAGACATATTCCACGGTTTTTAGTTATGCTTCTTTCCAATTCTTCGGACTTATTTTTAGGCTTTAACACTTCTTAGTCCAGTCCAATGTCAGACTTCAGTCTTAACTCTTATAATTAATGTGCTAATCTTACAGTGTCCCTTTCTCTCAGGAGCTTTAGTGGGGAGGAGGGGACAGTCTCTCCGTCCTTCTCGTCTCCCTCTCTGGTGTGCTGTAGCCAGCCAGAGGCAGGGGAGGGACAGGAGAAGCACAAAGCTCGTGAAGTCCCCGCGTTTGGCCGAACGGTAGGGGAGGCAGGCAGAGCCCAGATGCCCTCCTCCTCCAGAGCACTTGTCTTTGCTGCGTGGCTTTCTGAAATGCTGAATGATTGTTGGTTACTTTCCAAACAAGCAGTTTGTTTATTTACTCAGCAGTTGCATCCCCGAAGAATCAGAGTTTGTTAAAACTGTGCCCAAAGTACTGGGTGTTCAGATGTGCACTGGCATTAGACTCTGGATTCAGAGAATGATGAAAAGGTTTTTCAGCAGTGGGAGATCTGGCGCTAGGGGGAAGTGGGACAGTTAGTGTGGGACGGCTTCGTGCCCTGCGGGATGTCAAGCATCCCCACCTCCTCCCACTAAATGTCAGAGGCAGCACCGCCACACCACAACCTCCTCATTGTGACAACCAAAATTACCCCCTCAAATTTCCAGAAACTCCCCATCACGGAATGAGACTGTCCCATCAAGATTACTGCTCCAGAAGCTGCCTTTTGAACATGGGGATGTTCGCAGCCACTGTTAACCCTGAATGGCCATTTCATTTGGGGCGCTGCTGGGCAGGCCCTAACAAGGCCGGAGGGGCTTCGTGTCGACATCTGGAGATTGTTTATTCCCTTCCAGGGCTACTGTCAGAGAGAAGTTGGGGAACTGGACTCCTTGGCACTGGTCAAGGGCCCAAGGCACTCTGTACACCTAGGGAAGTGTTGATTAACTATAAATTTAGTCTGGAGTGAACATGCTTTGAAGATACAAACTATTTAAGATAGGAAGATACTCTGTAACTTTGTAATCTCTGAGGATGAATCTGTTTAATATATGCCATGATGCTTAATAACATTGCTGAGCTTACTCTTACTGTGAGAGTATTAAAGTAACATAAAGAAGCAGGAGAAGGGAGCAGCTCCTGGAGGAGATATCCTTCCTCTTCTCCAGAATTGCTGGCTTTTCTGAAGATAAAAGTGAAACTGTTGATCTCTCATTTGCTTCTCCGTTGATTAGCTTGGGTGACAGGCAGACAGGGACGCTTATTGCCTCTTGTCATCAACTCTGAACTGCAGCTGAATCTGGAAAACAACATTCTGCCTCAGAAGAGCACCACTGGGGGTTTCAGATTACACTATGCTTATTGTGCCATGCACTAAAACTATAACTGCACACTGCACACCCAACTGTGCTAAAGTAAACGTCTGCAAAGGCAGAAACTCAGAAAACTTATTGGAGGTCATTTTGCTAATCGCTGACCATTTCCCTACATGGACCACCTCTTTAAATTGACCTGATTTTCGTAGAACAGACATGTACCGTATGCACCAAGGCCTAGTTCCTTATGTTGATCACCTCTGTATGTTGACCAGCTCATTACAGTCTCTTGGACAGTCAACTTTCAGAGCTTCTACCGTGCTTGGCAACATCAGAATTTTGAATCACAATCTTTTGACTCCAATACATTAAAATAACTAAACTAAATTTAAGAGAAAGATGAGCAGAGAGGAAAACCAAAACTGTAGCCTAAAATAGAGGCACAGACAAAGTCAACACTCGTAAAATACCTGGCAGAAAGTTCAATATACTGCTTCAGTATGGACTACAAATTTTGCTCTGAAATAAAAAGGGAGAGTAAATTTTAACTGTATGATCACCAAATTCTGAAAGATAAAAGATAAAATCACGATTCCCAACTGTAGCCTTTCTTTCTTTCTGAACTCTGGTGGCCTTAATTATCTACTGCCTTCTTTTAGCATTTAGTTATAGTACCTTGTACTGTTATTTATCTTTTTTTTCTCCTCATCTTAATTGTAGGCTCCTCATAGCAGAGACCATGCCTTACTGCCTTGTATTTTCTAGTACTATGTCCCTGCACATGTGCGTACGCACACACACACATGCATGCCCTCCTCACTCCATCCGGCTCCACTCCTGCTCCAAGCCCATCAAGTGCCAGTGAGCACAGTTTCAGCAGTGGGGATTGGGCACTGACAGTTCTAGTGATTACCAGATTCATTATTGTCAGGCAGCCCCATCTTCCAGAAAGGCAGGAATACTTTCCTCTCTTTGTTTCTTCAGACCTATGGAAAAGCATTTTTGTGTGTGTGTGTGTTCAAATTCAGTTTTATTAAATCTGGCAATTTGGGTAGCAGTATAAAATCAGTGACTATGACCATGGGACACAGACATGAGTTTGGTTTGCTGTAGGTCTGGGAATTGTACTATTCTAGATCTTCTGCTCTTCATTTCATTACCAAATGGCAAAATGCCTTAAGTTCCTCTATCTATTATTCACAGAAAAGGAATCAGTGAAATAAGATTGAAAAAATAAAATCCAAGGATTTGAAAAAATTCTCTTCAAATATTAAGAACATACAAAGGATATTAAAGACAACTACATTTAATCTCTCAGGTAACAAAGCAGACATTTGATCTTTGTGGTTTCTTGTTTTTCACTTATTGCTAATTACAGTTTAGAGACAAAAGTGTTTCCAAAAGCTATAAATACCCTAACTGATGACAGAACTTAATTTGGCCTTTAAAAAATCACAGTCCCTTTTCCTTTAATGGGGTTTTTCTTCTGGAGTAGCTCAGGGCACTTAATGCCTTACAGTTTGCATCTGCCTGACAGGCGTGACAGTAGATCTAAGTATGGGCTTACTTAAGTGTTTTACTGGACAGCACATGTATTTCTGTCCTAGGCAAACGTACAGAGGAACTTAAAGTAAAATCTCAGGATGTGGTGTTCCTTAGTTGTTCTCCAGTGAACCGGAAGTTGTATATGGAGTTCTAACTCCAAATTTGCTATGGAATGTCATGGTAACTTTATTTTTGTGCCCTGTTCTTTGATCAAGGGCATGGCACGTATCAAAAGGTGGACTGTACAGGTGAAGGCTCACAGCAGGTTCTGTGTGGCTGATGTTCTCCACTCGATG
>NW_003852559.1:178586-211200 GCF_000181295.1 Otolemur garnettii | reverse complement strand
CTCTCGTAGGCTTCCATGACGGCTTGCACCTCCTCTACGTTGACTTCATCTCCTGCGAAGAGCTGGTGCAGGATGCGGATCAGATCAGCCACCGTCCGTGGCTTCAGCACCTCGGTCTGCTCCATCCCGAGCGGAGCCGGTGGCGCGCGCGTCTCTCTGCTGGGCTGCGGTGCAGGAGCTGAGCCAGCGCGGAGCTGGGGCGAAGGGGCCTAACCGCCCGCTAGACAGCCAGGCGCGCACACACACCCGGTGTGCTGAAACACAAGGAAACCCTTGGGGAGAGACCCGGCACACTCGACTCAGGGCCAAACCTGCGTGGTTTACCCTCCCGGGCCCTTTTTAAGCTCTTTGGAAAAGCATTTTTAGTACTGTGGATGTCCAGATGCTTCAACAGATCTTATTGGGTTTAACTCTGCCCACTCTCTTTAAATTGTTCCTTCATTACATTCTCTTCAGTTATAACCCAGGAGTGTACTATCTGCTTCCCGAGGGGCTCCAATTCTAAACAAAAATCAATGAAAACCAGTTTGCAGATGCTAGTGTGCTGAGTTATCAGATTGTTTTCGAGACTTTGTTGTGGTTTCCTTGCTCCCGCCGCCCCCTTTTCTTTCCCCAGTGTCACCTTCTCTCCCCAGGCTCCCCTTCCCTCTGTCTGGTCCTGCCTCTCTCTCTCCTGCACCTTCATAGTTTCCTACACTTGTTTTATGTTATTGTGAGATGGTTTGGGGGAAATTAACCTTTTGGCTTTTAAGGAAATTTACTTTGCCTAAATGATTTTCAGTGACCTGATCATTCATTCAAAGCATTGCCTTTTCTAAAAACTGGCTGAAAAATTCATTGGATTTGACCTTTTAAGAACTTCCTCTGAGTTCAATTTGAAAAACATGGCAGTTGTTGTGATACATGTGTAAGTGATGATGCTGCTGATGCTGCTGCTTCTCTGGAGTCTGCTCCGCTCCAAACCCTTACCCACATGCTGCTAAATCAATCTTTCTAAAATGCAGATCTGACTATGTCATTTATCTGCTTATGTTCTTTCCATGGTTTCTTATCCTATAAGGTAACTTATCCTATAAGTTAATACTTATAGGATAAAAATGAAACCCCCATAATATGCTAATGAACTCTTCTGTGATCCTCTGGTTCCTAATTATTGCAGTCAAATCTTATGCCCCACTTGCAGCTAATGTTGCTAGTTAGGGAACAACTTGCAGTACATAGTAAGTCTTTGCAGCTTGGATGAACTTGCTTATGCTGTTCCTCCTGTTTGGAGTATCCTTTCCACCTTTTCCTCTGGAAGCATATGTCTCCCTTGCTTTGATCAAGGATTGTTGTATTGGTGAGTTCCAGTTGTTATATCCCAGATCCATATGGATTACAACTGTAATCTTTTTTTTTTTTTTTTTGAGACAGAGTCTGACTCTGTCACCCTTGGTGACAGTGTCATGGGGTCACAGCTCACAGCAACCTCAAACTCCTGGGCTCAAGGGATCCTTTTGCCTTACCCTCCCAGTAGTTGAGGCACCCTCCAGTATGCCCAGCTAGTTTTTCTATTTTTTTTAGGGACGAGGTTTTGCTCTTGCTCAAGCTGGTTTTGAACTCCTGAGCTCAAGCAATCCACCTGCCTCAGCCTCCTAGAGTGCTAGGATTATAAGCATGAGCCATTGCCCGTGGCTGCAACCATAATCATTTATCTCATGCTCAGGAGTTTGGAGGTCAGCTGGGGCAGCTTTGTTTCAGGCTATGGGCCAGGTTTATCTCTGCTCACATCTCTCACTGTGGGAACTGTGGCTCTCTGGGGCCTGTTTTTCTCCTGGTGAACAGCAAGTCACAAGATCTACGCAAAATACATAAGCACATTTAAAGAGTCAGTGTTTGCTATGCACTTTAACCTCCCAGTGCTCAGTGGCAAGTCTCACAACCCAGCACAGAGTTAAGCGTGGGAAACCAGGCTCTGCCTATTCAATAGTGAGCATCCCATGGAAGATGGTGAGGATATATAATTCTGTTACTGAGAGGTAGTGAAGACCCAGAAGCTATCATTCCATTGGTCCTAATCATTTTATCTATGCAGTTTTTCCTAATTATCCCAGCCCCTCAATAACATGGTGGCTTCATTCTTTGTGGACACTCCCCAATAAACGTAATTTTATAACATCTTTAATATATTTAGTAAACTTCCTTTTTTAAATGTTACCTTTCTCTATAGATGGTAAAACTTTGTTTTGTTACCTTTCCGTTTTCAAAGTTTACAATAGATCCTGGCACACATCAATAAACGTTTTGTTGAATTAATGAATTATTTAATTTTGTTACCAAGTATATTGAGCAAAAGGGCATACGTGAGTATAAAGAAATAGGTCTCATAAAGCCTCGGCTACAAATAGAAAAATAAGTCTGCTTTTGAACATTACCATAACGTTCAAAAATAGAAAAAGGCCTCTCCTTACCTACCTATGTGTTTGAAAGTGTAAAATCAAGCAGTCCAAGGCAAAGACTGCTGGGACAATGTGCACGATTTCTTGCGAGGGTGTGGGGCAAGCAGTTGAATGACTTAACCCAGACAGAGTGGGCTCACTGCTGTGGGAGAAAGGGAAGCTCTCCTCGAGGGAAAGTATGAGGCCGCTGTGAGGAGGAGGAAACCCCAGATGAATAAATAGTCCTAAAACAGTACTTATGACATTTCGTAACCCTTGAAATGAGGAAGTAGCTACTTTTTACAACAAGAGTAGACTATTGGTAGAAAAAATGTTGTGAGTCATGTTTTTGTAGATAATATAACAAAATCAAAAATATTTCTAAGTGCATAGTGTTTATTTATGAAAGAGGATTCAATACATCTGTGGAACTTTGTAGTAATTCAAATTATTTTATGTTTTCAACTGTCCATAACATCTGTACATGAATGCAGTGTTCACTCAAGTTCTTTTTTGTGACTATTGATTATGATATTTTTATCAAGTAATCATTTATCATGTTTCACTGGGCTAGTGAGCTGTAGACAAGAGGCATGAAGATTATTCAGTTAACGAGAACAAGATTAAAATATCAAATTTCTCTAAATTCCTTAGTTCTTCAGAGGACTTATTTTTCTTATCTGTTTCCCAGGTCCAGCCAAGGAGAGGTGAGAGTGGGGAGAAGTCATTTATTATAAACCTCTGCAGCAGGGTTTCAGTATTCTCCTTTTTTTCTATCATTTTAAAAGTGGCAATGTTTTCTGCCTAAGAGCTAGGTCCCCTAGGTCAACAAAGACTTCAAAGTAGGAGTTCAGATTACTTAACAAAGTACCATTTTCCTTTTGGGTTTCATTTTTATCCTTTCTATTAAAAAAATAGAAGCGACCTGGATAGCATGCTTACCACCTCTCCCCTAAGTCTCCAAATTTCTAGCAAGAGCTCATCTGCTTTTTAGTGTCTTTGCTTCTTGACTTAACGCTCATTTTTTAGCCCACCTGAATTTAATTTTGACCACCTTCATGTGACAGAATCTACTTTCTTTAAGATCACTGACAACCTCCTTGGGTACCCTCTGGGCTCAGCACTTAAAAGGTCAGTGTTCCTCACCTGTCTGGCTCAGAATCTTTTCTCCTCTACAAACTATTTTCTCATGATTTATCTCAGCTCCCCCTGTGGCTTCAGCTCCCATCTCTTTGCGGGCAGTGCCCAGATACGTCATGGGAATTGAGACCACCTCTCCCTCCTGCCCCCAGCTCCAGGTTAGGACAATCATAGCCAACCAGACACACCTACACTGTGGTTCCTAAAGATGCTTAAATTCAGTTTGTTCCCTATCATAGCTGGTGATCTCACTGTGCACCCATCTGACCAAGTCAGAAATGTGGAAATCTTTCTTGGCTCCTTAGTCCAGTGCTTCCAACCAGTGAGTGATTTTTTTCCCTAACATTTCTCAAGTTAATTCTATATCTTTTTATTTTAACTGCCATTCCCTGAGACCAGGCTGTCATTCCTCTGACCTGACTGGGTGCTCAGCTTTGTAACTGACCAAGCTCACCCCTGTCTCATCAACCCTGAACCATTGTTTGTGCTGCAGCTAGGGTTTTTTTTTTCTCTAAAACAAACCTTATTTTATTAGATCTCTGCTTTTAGCCTTTGCCTAGTCCCTTATTGTTCTCACAACAAAATCAACGAGTCTTAAATTGGTATAAAAGACCCCATGATACAATCCAAATTGCTCTCTGGTCTCATCGTATCTCTCATGATTCTCAAGGCACTTCCCACATAAAATTACTTTCTCCAGACATACAGAATTGCTTTCATTTCAGAAAATGCATCATGCTCTCTTACCAAGACTTGCTGTGTGCTGCTTCCTTTGTCCTCACACTCTACCCCTCTCTGAATCAGCTCAAATGTCACCTGCTGGGGATGGATTTCCCAGACTCCCAGCACTAAGATAACTAACCCCCACGCAGGTTCCCATTACCACTTGTATTTGCCTCTGTGCTATAGCCCTCTTCACACTGTTTTGAATACTTTGCTTGATTATTTGTGTATCTTTCCTTTTAGTCTTTAAGTTCCTTAAAGATAAGAATGGGAATTATTCATTATGTGGGTCACTACAATAGTTTTGGGACGGACCATGTTATGGTCCATTATTTCAATTCCAAGAAACACAGTTGACAACATCCTTTCTGATTCCCCTGTACAAGTTTCAACTTGTGGCTTATTGGCATTTGCAGAAAAGGGCTTCATTTGTTTCCATCTGTGCAGATTTTGCAAGCACTGTTCTTGATTTTCTTGTATCTCAAAACTTTCACAAAGACCTATATGGTCTCTTCAGTGCTTATTAGATATTTGCTAACTGAATACAAGTATGATGATAGGGTTAAAAGATTGAAAAGGGGATAGGGGTATGAAAATTAAATTTAGCTGCTTGGATTATCCTCTGAGAAGGAGAACACATAGAGCCCAACATCTTGATGCCTTCTAGGCAAGCTATTTATGTTCCCATTTATAAAAGGTAGCTCAAAGAAATCAACCTGCTTTGCTTAAACCATTAAAGATGCCTGGAAGTGCAGCCAGTGTTTAAATTACTTCTAGAAAGTTTAATAAATTAGTATCTCTTTTAGTTACTAGAGTGACATCAAATCAATACCTCCATGTACGAGATTGTTCTAAAAAATAAAAATGAAACAGTCTGGAATGATCTACATGTAATTGTGCATTGGACTGTAATATCCTTTCATCTTACACGGGTAAATGAAGAATCAAAAGAGACTGAGTTCCCACAGGAAGTTCTAACTGGTAGCTTGGTATAATGCCATGCAATGCAACCCTGGGAAGGAGCGACAATTCACAGTCCTGGCCCAAGTGCTCCTTGCACTTGACCACGCCCTCCCTTCCCTTCATGTCCCTCTTACAAGCCATGACAAGCCTAATCTTGATTTTGCCAGTACACATGCTTCCAAGTCCCTGTTTGTCTTTCTCCATACTGAAGTATCTGTGCCCTTTCTTGCTGCAAAATCATGTTCTTTCCTATTATATTGTGACTTAGAGATTTAGGATTGTCATAGCAGATATGTTTTGGTCCTATCTCCTAATAAGCTCTGCAAGTAAAATAGGTAGAAAAACAGTCGGGTAGGGTTAGTGTGAAGATGTGCTTCCTATAGGCACAGATTTTGGCTCATAGGGAACAGATTGGTTTTCACCCTTGAAAACTCATCTGCTCTTGACACCCTTACAGAACACAGGTTATTCTAAATGTCCTAAACCGTGTTGTGTTGTAAGCTGCCCATAATGTATCCCTTTATCTGCTTCTCTGTAAAATGTAATTTTTGCCTTGATTCTAGATATTAAATTAGTCTTGTGACTTTATCCTCAGTACTGAAATTGTGCTCTGGTGCATCATGAACGCCTGTGATCCTCATGCTACACCAGGAATGGTGGAATTAGGAAGACAGACTCTGGAGCCAGACTGCAGGTTTAAGTCTGCCCTCCTCCTCTTGCTGCTGTGAGACTGTCGGCGAGTTACTTAAGTGCTCTATGCTTCAGTGTCCTCACCTGTGAAATGGAGATAAGGTGCCCCCAAAGTCATCATACATAGGGAAAATGGGAAATTGTAACTAAATGGACCTTTATTTACAAAATATTCATTGCAACACTTTACAGAATATTTGCAAAATATTCTGTTTGTAAAATGCTATAATGAATATTTTGTAAATAAAAGTACACTTAGCTACAATTTCCCATTTTCCCTATGTTTGACGACTTTGTTGTGATGACTTTCCCTGTGTTGTGAGGTTTAAGTGAGTTAATATCTGTTAGGCACTACGAGGGGGTTTGGGACAGAGTAATAGTAAGCACTTTATTTGGATTATAATTACTTATACCCAATCGATGCCTTCAACATAACCTCTTATTCTTTGACTGCATTATAATACTTTGTGGATAGCTACCATAACCTAAACTTCCTTATACTCCTAAAAGTGTCTGGACCAAGACAAAGTGCATCATGGTAGGTTAATAAGTTGTGATTATGATCAGATTTGTAGCCCAGTTGTACTTATTCACAAACTCAGGATACAAGTTTGTTCATATCTCATAATTGTGATTTCAATTATTCAAGGCTCATTTGCTCTCAGTGTGGTTCAGAGAGTTAGCTCCTCTTCCAAACACCAGGCAGTGCCTGCCACATGGCTATTTGTGTCCTGTATACTCTGGTGGCTGCTCTTGTATCACTACAGGGATGTCCCTGCTGGCTCAGATCCTTAATCCAGCCATGGTGGTGCACACCTTGGCTCCAAGATCAGGCCTACGTGCTCAGCTACTGTTCTCAAGCACTTTACTCTGTCTCCCACAGGGGCTTCCTACATTGAATGTGCATCAGCTTTAGGTCACTGCTCTTTCTTTACGTTAAGGACTAAAAGATATTCTTTTCAGGCCTCCAGTTCTGGTCAGGGCAATTGCATTGCACCATGGCATGTTTCCTAACCTCAAATTGCAATGAGCAGAGTTTGGGGGTTGTGTCTCTGTCCTTTTCTTTCTGGAAGGTTTCTGGGGTCCATGTGCACATTTGTCTACTCCTTAGCTGAGCTATGCATACCAAAGGGGAAAGCCACATTTCAAAAAACAAACAAACAAAAAATCCCCAAATTAATTAAAAATCAAAAAATTCTGAATCACGTCCTTGGAAGGCAAGGTTTATCTCCTATCCCCCTTCCCCTTCTGCCCTCCATCAGAATAGTTGGTCAAGATGACTTGATATGGCCTGGAGGGAGTGAGATAACTGCTGTCCATTGGATGTCCTCTCAAGGTCATTCTTAACAGGTACCTTTTAAGAGGCATGATGTTTCTGATTCTTTCATACTTTTTCTCATTTAGGCTTTAATATAACACAAAATACAGGTGAATTAAACTTTTAAATGCCAAAAAGCAATAAATAAAATTCTATTAGGACAAGCTGGGTTCTGGCAGGGATTGTCCCACTTTTAAGAGTGTGAAATTAAAATGTAATTTTTGCCTCAATTCTGGTATTAAATTAGTCACAATTTATACAAATGACTATTGTGGGGAAACCTATGCAAAGCGAGGATTCTGTTTCAAATTGCTTTTCATCTGGGCGAGTCAGTTCTTTGCAGTTCTTCACCAAAAAAAGACACTGAACCACACTCACTCCATTCACTTAGAAGAGTTCTAATTATTTATTATTATTTCTGCTGTTATTCATATACCACTCTCCTCTGTCAAACTGCACAAAAGACCCTGGGAATTTTGAACATAAGTACAAAATGAGTTTATAGAATTCCTGGTTTAATTACAGAGGTAGGAAATGTATAAAAAAACTATTTTCTCTTTTTACTTGCATGTAAGACAAAGCAGGAATTGTCTACCTATAGAAAAAAGGTCTTGAAAGTACTGTACATTACCCTTCTCCTTGTTAGTCACAGTTGGAGATGACTCTGAGGTCATCTTTGGTTGTTACATTACCATTTGGGCTTCTCATCTACACGCCCCCTCCTCACTCCTCACATTAATATTGAGGTCAGGCTTAATGAATACCTACCAGGCCCTCTGGGGAAGACAAGAAAAGATGAGGGAGGTAGTCTAAGGGCTGTTAGAGGGAAGAGTTAACCCTGGATAATGAATAAGGGAACAGAACAGACCTCAGCAACCATTTCAAACTCCTAGAACAGGGAGAATATTATTAGGAAAATAGACTGATGTATTTCTTTTCCTCCCATGAATCTTGCATTCTTGAAGGCTAACGTATACTAGGTTGAGTTCTCTCCTGTAGGCAAAGAGAAGGCAGATCCCTTTGACAACAGGCTATCTTCTGCCAGCCTCATATCTTAAGGCAGCTTTCTCCAGAAAGAATGGAGCAGGACAATAGCATTGACACACATTATTTATCAAAATCCAAAAAGATATTCTAACTTATGACCTATTAAATATATCAAAATTTTGGCCTGTTAGATCTGATCTTTGAGTGTGCTGTCCTTACTAGAAAGGAATAATGAAAAATTCTTCCCCTTCTTGTTTTGCTGGACTGTGGGAGAAACATGGGCATTGAAGGCTGGAAATGCGTACAGAGACACCATTATCATATCTATCTCTTGTCTGTGAGTGACAGTCTTGGATGTAAAAGGCATGCTAAATAAATTGAGGACAATAAAAAAAGCAAAGCAAAACACACACACACCCCCTAGAGGGACTTGCATTTTTTTTCTTTTTTGTTTGTTTGTTCATTTTGGGATCCATAAACTGAGTGGCCACGTGGCCAGAGTGAAGGATCTGAGCATAATTTCCCAGAGTCTCCATCAAACTCTACATGGTATAAATGCACTCAAAACATCTTGACTTCCTCTGGGAGGGATGTAGAAAGTAGGCAGTACTTCTGGCTAAACCAGTTTAGGGGAAGGAAGAGTGTTACTACAGTATAGACAAAATGTACTTTGTAAGTACATCAGCTAAAACTCAAGTGGAAGTCACAGGAAGAGAAATGGAACCAGAAAAAAATGAGATAGGGTCAAGTGGGGAGCCCTGTGAAAGCTGAATTCATTTGCTGAAAGATTTGTCTTCATATGCCAATAAGTGGCACAGTACCCAGGTGGATAGGGACATTGTGTAGAAGAAACCAGGAGAGCTTAGGATTCTATAAGGACCTAAGTAGAGAATCCAAGAATCTCCTCTTCTCTCTTGCTTTCAAGTGAGGCATGCTATCTGATGTCAGTGCCACATTTCTTATAAAGTCTGCAGAACTGTGAGCTAAATAAGTTTCTGATATTTTCTTTATAGTAATGCAAAATGAACTAATAAACCAGTTGATCCCAGGTCCAGGGTAATGCCTGAGGGCCCATTTTCCAGGATAGCCTCTACAGTCCCATATTTCAAAGCCCATCTGTGCAGACTTAGTTTCCACGTCTGTCCCAGGGACATGAGATTCCTGGCCAGACACATTAACCTACCCTCCACACAAGTACACACAGACTCAGACTTCAAGCTGGCCCCCAAAGACCAAGGTTCCACTTGTGCCCTGGGGTCCAGGAACCAGTTCCCACAGACTCAGGCATTAGGTCCACTGCTGTCCCAAGTTAGCCTCATTTGACAGACTAGTCCCTGCTTAGGCTCTAGGCCCACTTCTATGCCAGGCCAGTCCAAGGCTCTAGAGACATCCCATGGCCCTGGCTCTAGGCCTACTCCATGGATTCAGGGTCCAGGGACTAAACTACCTCAGCAGACCCTGGCACTAGCCTGACCCCTTCATGCCTAGGCTCCAGCCTCATTACCATGGACCCAAATGTCAGGCCCATTCCAGCTGGCTCCTACAACTCAGGTTTAAGGCTTACCCTAGTGGCAGGTCAGCCACTCTGGACTCAGGCTTCAGGCTGGCCCCTGTGGATACAAATTCTAGGCCTCTCCTACAGATTTAGGCCCCAGAAACATCACTGTAGATCCTGTCAACAGGCCCACCCAAAGCCAGTCTATAAAGAAAGGAAGGGATGCTTATTTCTTCAGATGCATAGACATCAATATAAAACCATAAGGATCATAAATAATCAGGGAAATATAACATCATCAAAGAAACAAAATAAAATATGAATAACTGACCCTAAAGAAATGGAGATCTATGAACTACCTAACAAAAAAATTGAAAATATTATTTTAATTATTATTTCAATAGATTCAGGGGGTAAACATGGTTTTTGTTGTATCAGTCAATTGTATAGATATGAAGCCAGAGCTTTCAGTCTGTCTGTCACCAGAACAGTGTATATCACACCAAATAGGTAATTTTTTTTTTTATTGTTGGGGATTCATTGAGGGTACAAAGAATCAAGTTACATTGATTGCATTTGTTAGATAAAGACCCTCTTATAATTGTGTCCCACCCCCAAAGGTGTGCCACAGACCGTGATCTTCCACTCCTCCCACCTCCCCTCTCTATGCTCTCCCCTTCCCTCACCCCTACTATGGTACTGGGTCATTTATTGTCCTCATATCAAAAATGAGTATATAGGATTCTTGCTTCTCCGTTCATGTGATGCTTTACTAAGAATAATGTATTCCACTTTCATCCAGGTACAAAAGATGTAATACAGAAGATGTAAAGTCTCCATCTCTTTTAATGGCTGAATGATATTCCATGGCATACATATACCACAGCTTTTTAATCCATTCCTGGGTTGGTGGGCATTTAGGCTGTTTCCACATTTTGGCGATTGTAAATTGAGCTGTGATAAACAGTCTAGTGCAAATGTTCTTATGGTAAAAGGAATTTTTTCCTTCTAGTAGATGCCCAATAATAGGATTGCAGGATCAGAAGGGAGATCTAGTTTGAGCTCTTTGAGGGTTCTCCATACTTCCTTCCAAAAAGGTTGTATCAGTTTGCAGCCCTACCAGCAGTGTAAAAGTGTTCGTTTCTCTCCACATCAGCACCTGCAGTTTTGAGATTTTGTGATGTGGGCCATTCTCACTGGGGTTAGATGATATCTTAGGGTGGTTTTGATTTGCATTTCTCTAATAATTAGAGACAATAAGCATTTTTTCATATGTTAGTTATTTGTCTGTCTTCTTTCGAGAAGGTGCTATTGATCTCTCTTGGCCAGTAGTTGGCTCTTATTATGTTGACTAATTTGAGTTCTCTGTAGATCCTAGTTATCAAGTTTTTGTCTAATTCAAAATATGCAAATATCCTTCTCCATTGTGTAGGTTATCTATTTGCTTTTGTTGTCTCCTTAACTGTACAGTTTAATTAAGTCCCATTTGTTTATTTTTGTTGTTGTTGCTATTGCCAGGGAAGTCTTCTTCATAAAGTCTTTCCCTAGGCCAATAGCTTCCAGTGTTTTCCCCACACTTTCTTCAAGGATTTTCATTGTTTTGTGCCTTAGATTTAGGTCTTTTATCCATCTTAAATCAATTTTTGTGAGTGGAGAAATGTGTGGGTCCAGTTTCAGTCTTTCACATGTGGATATCCAGTTCTCCCAGCACCATTTACTGAATAGGGATTACTTACCCAAGTGTATGTTCCTGTTTGGTTTATCAAAGATTAGGTGGCTATACAATGTTAGTCTCATCTCCTGGTTTTCTATTCGGTTCCAGAAGTCTATGTCTCTATTTTTGTGCCAATATCATGCTGTTTTGGTCACTATGGCCTTTGTAGTACAGCCTAAAGTCTAATAGGTTTATGCCCCCCAGGTTTGTTTTTATTACTAAGAATTCCCTTGACAATATGGGTTTTTTTCTGGTTCCATACAAAATGAAGAATTATTTTTTCTAAGTCTTGAAAGTATGATGTTGGTAGTTTAATAGGGATGGCATTGAATCTGTAGATTGCTTTGGGAAGTATAGACATTTTAACAATGTTGATTCTTCCCAGCCACGGGCATGGTATGTTCTTCCATTTGTTAATATCTTCTGCTATTTCTTTTCTCAGGGTTTCGTAGTTTTCTTTATCGAAGTCCTTTATCTCTTTTGTGAGGTATATTCCTGGGTATTTCATTTTCTTTGAAGCTACTGTGAAGGGAATTGTGTCCTTTGATTAGCTTTTCATCTTGGCTGTTATTGCCATATACAAAGGCTACTGATTTGTAGAACATTGATTTTTATATCCTGAGATGTTATTGTATTTTTTGATCACTTCCAGGAGTCTTGTGCTTAAGTCTTTGGGGTTCTTTAAGTATAAGATCATATTATCAGCAAAGAGGGAGAGTTTCACTTCTTCTGCCCCCATTTAGATGCCTTTTATTACCTTCACTTGCCTGATTGTTTTGTCTAGAACTTCCAGCCCTATGTTGAATAGTAGTGGTGATAGAGGACAACCTTGCCCTGTTCCAATTCTGAGTGGAAAAGCTTTTACTCCATTCAGTATAACATTAGCTGTGGGTTTGTCATAGATGGCTTCAATCAGTTTGGGAAATGTGCTGCCAATGCCTGTATTCTTCAGAGTTCTAATTAGGGGGATGTTGAATTTTATTGTATGCTTTTTCTGCATCTATTAAGAGGATCATACGTTCTTTGTTTTTGCTTCTGTTGGTGAACTACATTTATGAATTTGCATATCTTAAACCAGTTTTGCATCACTGGGGTGAAACCTACTTGATCATAATGTATGACTTTTTGTTGTTTTGGGGTTATTTTGGCTGGGGCTGGCGCCCTAGTCCTTAAGGCACAGATGGTGCCCATAATGTATGACTTTTTTAATGATTAGCTGTAATCTGTTGGTTGTTCCACTTGCTCCTTTTTGGTTCTCAGATCTTGAAGTTCCATAAATTTTCCTGGATAAATAACATCCCAGCAATTTTGTTAATATTTTTATAGTCATTCTTCAAAGTCCCTAAACCCATCTTTCTTTCACCCCCATGGAGAAAGCTTGCAAACATAACAATGATGTTTGTATACTTCTATGACTCTTAACATTTTGGGGCTGTGGCTCCCTAAACTTGAGAAAAAGAAGTGAGGTCTTTCAGTATATTTTCAGACCTGTGAAAATATATGGTATTGAAGGCCCGGCTTTTTTTTTTTTTTGACTGTCATTCTCCCCTATATTTTCATCTTTTCAGAAATGCAGGTCCTATCACATTCCAGAAGCCATAGCCATTTACCCATGAGGTCAGGCTCTCTCACAGCACCTTTGAATTTCAATCACTGCCTAACAGTTCTGTCATCCCACCTGAGATATGTAACTCTCTGCCTCTGCTTCACCTGCCTGTTGGTCTAACAAAGCACTACATAGATCTGAATTCCTCTGAAGCTTAATATGTCCCCTTGGATATATTTGGTATCCAAAGCAAAGTCTTTATTTCTGGTATACAAATGTTTTCTGTATGCTTTCTGGATGTTGAGTTTGCAAACTCAGGGTCTGTAGTGGTTCTTCCTGCTGTCTGTTTCCTCTACTATAACTTCTGTACTCACTTCTATTTCACTTTCCAGTCAGTTGGTCTTATAGGATAAGGAGAAAACTGTCCCTCTCAGTTTTATCCTTAGCCTTGTAAGACCAAGTTCCAGCTGTGATGATAATGAAGGCTCAGATGGCCTGTCACTGAGATTCAAACCCCGGAATATATAGGAAATGTGAGGTAGGTGCTATCACGGAAGCACCTGGCAGATACTGAGCTCTAGGCAGAATTAAACATTTTGCCAGTGTTCTTGGAATCCATCCCTGCTTGTAAATTCATTCATTTGCTCTGTAAGTTTTATTTTCTATATAATGGGTTGTACTTGTCCAAACATTGAAGGTCGTCACCTAACTACATCAAAGGTCATCACACCTAACCAGTTTAGATAATAAACTAACCAGTTTAGATTATAAATTATACAATCTACCTAATGCTACACTGAATAGGTTTTCTGCATGTGTGACTACCTTTGTGATACCATAAAGTAACACACTTACTTACATGTTGAATATAACAAATGGCATAGTCACTCATATTTCTAAAGAACATTTGGATATTTTTTATTTACAACATAACTCTGGGGCACATCAATGCCAAGAGAGATGAATGTGTATTGTGTTAGAATGAGCATACCCATCTATCATTAATAATAATAATAACAGCTAAAATTGATTGAATTTCCCGAGTGAATGTCACCACACTAAACACTTTGTGTAAAGTACATCATTTCATTCTAAAGCAGCCCTGAATTAGATGTGTCAGAGAGAGAGACATTGTAGGATAATATTTGTGGAAGGTCTCAATGTATCTATCAATGATAAATTCTAATGTTTTTGTGAATTTTCCTATGATAATTTTTAATGATTCTGTACTGAGAAGTATTTTCAGGAGTGTAGATTACTATATATAGACTATACATACAGTGTTAAATATGCAGTGATAGTAGGTACAATATATTAAGGCTTTCTCCATAAACCTCTTAAGATGATAGCATAAAGGTTGCCAGCTAAAATTATAAATCTAAATGTGTTGACTGAAATATCATTCAGAGAAAAAAAGTAGTAAATGAGAATCATATGTCAAGGGAGGGAAACCAGAGTTTAAGAAGGTGGGTGCATATTACTGGAAATTCTCAGAAAAATCCCCTACCAATATAAAAACAAGTAGGGTTCAATAGGCTATGACTTTTATCTGTTGTTAAACAAGGTATATCTAATGCATCCATGTTTTTCCAAAATCAAAACTAAACCAAGCCAACCTTTTTATGTTGTACAAGGGAGATGAACAAATAATTTCTGCAAGTCTGTTTAAAATTTATGTTTATAAATCTTGCTTGCTTAGAATTTTGTTTCACACATAAACACACAATGCCATCAAAAAGTTAAAATTTTTCCCTACATAGCCTTAGTATGACAGGAAAACATTGTGATTGAATATCACCATGGGTAAATAATGTGGTAAAGGTTAGGAGAAAGGGTCAGAAGATTACCATCTCCAATCATTTGGAGGAACAGTCCCCTGTTAGGCCCACAATGGATTGACCTAGAAGGTGAATGACCCATCTAGGCTCTCATCTACTGACAACCCAGTGATGCTTTCTGAGTGCCCAGAAATACTGGTGTCAGAAAAGAGTACTTTCTTCCTTGAGCACATTAAAGTAACATTTGTATGGTATTGCATTTGATAGAGGACTAAAAGGAGATGCAAAAGAAGCAACCACTAATATACAGAAGAGAAGGCATCCTAATTTTAGCAGGCTCTTAAACAATAGGGTAGTTCCATGGGCCATATATAGGGGTAGGACTCTCGGTCTAGCGTGAAGGTCTGACCAGGGATGCATAGTAGATATTCTATGTTACTACTATCCACGATAAATATGCTGATTCCCAGCTGCATCAATAAAGGTTTTGAGCAACATCTCAAATTGGAAGAGTCCAATGAAATATTTTTTTTCAGGATAACAAGAGAGGTTTTATTTAGGAAGAACAGAGAGAAAGCTTAGAGCACTTCTAAGGAGAGTTGGAAGTGGGTCCCTCTTGGAAAGAGAAAAGATGAGAGAGACCTCTACTCTAAAATCTTAAGCATTTTCTCTGTCCTCAACTCACTTGTGGAGCCCAGAAATGGACATAGATCCATTTCCTCACCAAAGAATAGAGCAGTGGCTATGGGTAGTTCTCTCCCTGCCCTATATCTTGGGTTCACCAGGTTCAAATGGGGAAGGAAAAAATGAGAGGAGTAGATAATGAAGTTACCTAAAAAACTAGAAGCCCTAGTTCATTTTTCTTTTACTTACATCTAAGATAAAAAATAAGTTGAGAAAAATTAGGAAAATGTTATTAGTTGATTAACTTTCTATTCAAATTCAAGGAAAAAAATAATACTCTTATTTCACCCTTGAGAAATCTGAAGCTTATAAGTAAATCAACTTGTTAAACCAAGACTTTAACCCAGGTCTGTACTTTATGTGTATCCTCCTAATCACCCACATTTTTGAATCTTTAAGGGCATATTCACCACCTCAGCTTTGTGGTTTTGGTACAAGAAAAACATAGCAAATAAATTTTTTATTGACTCATTAACATTACCAGGTAATACTCCATTTACTACATGAAGGTTGGAACTCGGTAAGTCCTTTTCTTGTGCACAAAAACTAATATCACAAAGTGCATCTATTTTTTTAAGTACCTGGTGGCTAATTGCTAATAATATAACAGGCTTATAATATAAGATAAATTTATTGTTATTATATTCACCCTAAAAGGACCAAAATGGACAAATAAGTCTGGGGTTATGTACACCTGGAATTTCAAAAGAACATTTTTAGGTCATGGTGACCCTAAAAGAAAAGAGAATATCAGTATAATGAAGGCATATTCCTTTATGAGTCATTTCTGAGAGTAGTAAAGGTTTCATAAAATCTGATGAAAAACAAAGAAAATAGGTCTTTAAAAAAATGTATGAGGCTTTTCTAAAATGGGCCAAGGGATTGCATTGTCTTGATTAGCCTAGATTTATCTCTTTCTGCCCTAGAATTAAGTGAGTCTCAAGTAACATTTGACTAAGCTTCTTATAGTACAAAACATGAGTAACTTACTAGCTTTGTAAAGGGAAATTCAGTTCATCACTAAGTAAAGCATTATGGTATCAGTCTACAAATGAATAATATTCTTATAGGTCATATGCTATGAGATGACTAAATAATAAAACATAATAATATTTGGAACATTAGGAAATGGGGTTGATGAATTGGAGAAGGACATGGAGTCTCTATGACCTATGATTTTTGATAGAAAGAGATAATTTATTTATTTATTTATTCATTCATTCATTTAAGACAGAGTCTCACTCTGTCCACCTGGATAGAGGGCCATGGCATCATCATAGCTCACAGCAACCTCAAACTCTTGGGCTGAGGCAATCCTTCTGTCTCAGGCTCCCAAGTAGTTGGGACGATAGGTGTCTGCCACAACACTCAGCTAGTTTTTTCTATTCTTAGTAGATATGAAGTCTCACTCTGGCTCAGGCTGGTCTCAAACTCCTGAGATCAAGGGATCCACCCACCTCAGCTTCCTAAAATGCTGGGATTACAGGCATGAGCCACTATGCCAGGCGAATTTCTCTCTCTCTCTCTCTTTTTTTCATTTTGGAAATCTGAAAGATTGTCTTTCTCTTTTGGAAAGTATACAGTAAAATAAATGCTCTTCTCGTCACTTGCAATAATAATAACACAGAGAGAAACTGAGGCATGGATAAAACTGCTTCTCGGTAATGAGATGCAATCAGCATTTTACAGAATATGTCAGGCAGCAGCAATTCTTAGATTCTAGCATTTAATCTATCTATGCAGGGTCAGAACAGGAAAATGCAGTTTCTTAAAATGTTATTTTTAAAGTGTGAATTTTCAGTAACTTACAAATAAAGAGAACTTTGAATTCTTTGCAACTGGTGTTAAAACTATGTTACATAAAAAGTCTTTCCACACAAATCTCATAATAAATAAATGGTATAGAAAACAAGAGATTCTGAAATTCTATGAAATTCAAAATTAAGTGCTGGATGCATGGACTTCATATGAAATAAACTGTATAAAAATGGAAAAGAATGCAAAATGCTATATAAGCCAAAATATAAAGTGGTGTATGCAAAGAGTATGTGAGAAGTAGTCAAAAAAAAAAAAAAAGCTTTAGTTCTGATGCAGAAATTGAAGACTAGACTTTAAAATAACCATGACTATAAAGAAAGTTGAGGGAAATATGGACAGAATCAAAAAAAAAGTGGAGGGTTACAATAGAGAATTTATAAATTCAGAATTTATTAAGAAGAGTTAAACATTCCTGTGATGGTTGATTTTATGTACCAACTTGACTGGCCATGGAAAGGCCCAGATTAAACATTATTTCTGGGTGTGTTTGTGAGGATGGTTCCAGATGAAGTTTGCATCTGAATGAGTAGGGTTAGTAGATTGCCTTTATCAGGATTGGATATCACCCACTCTGTTGGGAGTCTGAATAGAAAAAAAGAGGCAGAGGAAGGAAGATTTGTTGCTTTTTCTTCCTGCTCCTTTGCTGAGCTCAGATATCGCACCTCATTTTCCCCACCTGTAGCACTAGGGATTACACCACCAGCTTCCCTAGTTCTCGGGCCATTAGACTCTGAACCATACCACTGGCTTCCCTGGGACTCTAGTTAGCAGATGCTTTGCAAAACTTCTCGGCCTCCATAATTGTGTGAGCCAATTCATCCTTTTTTGTATACAGGTGTATATATCTCCTGCTGTTTCTGTTTCTCTGCAGGACACTGCCTGATACAATCCTAGATAAGCGAAACATAAAACTGACATTGGGAACCCTTTCACTGGGTGTAACAGCAGACTGCACATAAGGGAAGGCAGGATTTATATACACAAATAAGTCAACAGAAAATATTTGAGAAGCACAGATAGAGAAAAGAAAAGAAGGGACAAAACAGATGACAGATGTGGAACGTTATTTAAAGGTCTAATGTACACGTACCTGGAATCCCCAGGAGAAGAGAATGATTGGCTATTGTTGAAGAAGTAATAATCACAAACTTTTCAGATCTCATTAAAAAATAACCACAGATTCAAGAAACTCAATGAACCTCAAGAAAGATAAACAAAAAAATGAGGAAGAAACTTCTCAGCTATTATTCTAAAAGAAAATAATAAAATAAGATCTTTAAAACCAAGGGGAAAAAAATCTACCTCTGGGGAAATAGCAGTAAGAAATTCACTGACCAAAACCTCATGCTAGAAGACATCACTCAAGAACTGAAAGACAAAAGCAGAACAGACTTGCCGATTTAGAATGCTACTAAATGAAAATATCCTTCAAAAATGAAGACCTAAAGAGTCTCCAGATAACTAACGCTGAGAGAACTGTTGCCGATAGATCCACAATACCAGAAATACTAAAGGGTGTTCTTTTTTGTTATTTATTTATTTATCAGAATATTCCCAGCTACACATGTTTTGGTTACATAGTTTGTGTTGCACATTTCAGGTCAAAGGTATAAGTGCGCATTGTACCCATTAGGTGTGAATTAACCCACACTCTTATGCCCTCTTCCACCTACTTGATTCCTGTTGGATTTTACTTCCCTATGTGCACCTTAGTGTTGATTGATTAATTCCAATTTAGTATGGAGTACATGTTAGTATAGAGTACATGTGGTGTTTATTTTTTCATTCTTGCGATACTTCATTTAGAACAGTGGTTCTCAACCTGTGGGTTGCGACCCCTTTGTAACCATGAAAATACACTGCGGCATTAGGGAGGCTGAGACTCACTGATTTAGAAGAATGGTCTCCAGCTGCATCCAGGTTGTTACAAAAGATGCTAGATTACCAATTTTTTTTATGGCTGAGTAGTACTCCATGATATATAAATACCACATTTTATTAATCCACTCATGTATTGGTGGGCATTTGGGTTTCCACTTAACTTGCAATTGTGAGTTGTGCTGCTATGAACATTCAGTGCAAGTATCTTTATAATACAATATCCTTTCTTCCTTCGGGTAAATACCCAGTAGTGGAAGTGCTGGATAGCATGGTGGGTTTACTTTGAGTTCCTTAGGTATCTCCATACTGCTTTCCATAGAGGTTGTACTAGCCTGCAGTTCCACCAACAATGTACACCTGTTCCTTTTTCTCTGCATCCACATCAGTACTTCTTGTTTTGTAACCATTGCTGGAGTTAGTGCTATCTCATTGTGGTTTTGATTTGCATTCCTCTAATGATTAGAGAGGTCAAGCATTTTTTCATATGTTGGCTCTTAAGCTACCTCTTTTGAAAAGTTTCTATTTATGTCTTTTGCCCACCTTTTAATGGGGTTGTTTGATTTTCTTTTGCTATTTTGCTTGAGTTTTTTGTAGATTCTAGTTATCAGCCCTTTCTCAGATATATATTATACAGATATTGTCTCCCATTCTGTGGGTTGTCTATCTTCTGTATTGGTTGTGTCTTGGCTGTGCAGAAACTTTTAAATTTGATGAGGTCTCACTTGTTTACTTTTGTTGCTACTGTGAATGCTTCTTTTTCATAAGCCTTTTCCTAAGGCTGATTTCTATAAGAGTTTTTCCAACATTTTCTTCTAGAAGTCTTACAGTTTCATGACTTAGGCTTAATTCTTTTATCCATCATGAATTCATTTTCCTAAGTGGTGAGTGGTGAGGATCCTGTTTCAGTCTGTTTTTGATGTCAAAGGATAATGGACCCAGATGAAAGAATAGAAGTAAAGAAGAAAAATTCAAGAAGAATTTATAACTTACATAAGTGTAAAGCATTGTTATAATAGTAGCAAAAAAAATAGAAAGGGTTAAGCATTATAAGTTAAAGTATTATAAGCTTCTTACAGTGTTTGAGACATGGTAAGTGTAGACTAAGTTTATGGTTGCATGTTACAATTTCTAGGGTAACTTCAAAAACATGCTTCAAAAAAATGTGTAACAGAAATAGCTAATAGAAGAGATAAAATCCAAAAATAAAAGGTAATTGATTAATGGGGGGAAAGTAGGTATCCTAAATCAGTAAAGAATGAAAATATTATATAACTTGAACTTTGATATACAGATGTATATAAGGTTGAGCTATTTGAACAAGAGCTTTTACTTTGGGTTTTTTATGTTATTTTAATATTCTGTTAGAAACAGTGCCTAGCTTAGTGCAATTTCCTTTCTTTCCCACTGCAAACCAGCATATATACAACTTGGGACTATTTCTCTGAATAAATCAATTTAAATTATATGTTGGCATATATTAGATTCTATCACCTCCTCAATTCACCTGACACTTTAGTTAAAAATTTTTATAGCAACAAGAAACCTGAGATAAGGATGCAACACATCCAACAGCCAAAGAGGCCACAGCTCATACAGAATCAGGCCAGCAAAAAGAACATTATTTTTTCCCAAAAGTATGTTCTGTTCCTCTGCCAGATATCCTCAGAAGGTAAGCATGACTCTACTCTTAAGATATGAAAAAGCAGTTGAAAGAGAAAGCAATCTTCAGTTCCTGAGTTCATTAGAAAACGGTAAAGGGTTTTAGATTGCAGGGTTTCAAAACGCAAATTTCTACATGTCACTCCAGATGCATCCTTCTCTTATTCATTTCCAATTTTGTAAAGGCAGTGACTTTAAAATAGCATCCCAAGTCCTCGAGCATAGCCACTGGCAGGTTCTCTTGGATGTCTAGCACCCATTTTCATATTCCTTCTCTGTGAACCAGACTTCCCAAACTTATCAAATTCTTGGAGTGATTTGTGAAACATTTAGGAATAGAGTCTCAAGTCCTACCTTAGACCTAACTTCATCATCATCTCTGCCGGTGAGGCTCAGGAAGCTTTTGTTTGAAGATATAAAAACTATATTCTCCAAGCTATTTTTTGGTTCGTTTCCTTTAAAGCACAAACAAAAACCCTGTGCCTACTAAAAATGTCTTTAAGCTATCAGAAAACATTTTCTTAGGATCACATAGTAGATTATAGTGCTAGAAAGACTTTTCCTAAAGACAGCTGACCCACAGAGCTGTGCTTGGGTGAATCTCTAGTAAGCCTGTCCATTCTACTGGGCTGTTTATCACTATGAGTGTGCTATTAGCACAGGACTGCCTATATTCACAGATAATTGAATCAAATCAACTTCCAGACTGTGGAGGTTTCCTAGAAATTATGATATTCTTTTATGCATTTTCAAATTTGCTGAAGGATTTCAAGAAGTTATGGAGTTGAAAGGACTGGACAGTAGCTAATGCTTCTTTTGAGTGACATTGGTTTTCCGAGTAGGTCAATAACTCTTAGAATTTATCTTTCTGGAGGGCTTATTTCTCATATTCATATTAACTTTTCTTCCAGAAAATAAAGTTTTAGAGAAATGATGTATTCCATAAAGCAAACATCAGAAAGAAGCATGATTAACGTTCTGTCACCAAGCTAAGAGAGAAAATCCAGTCGAGAAGAAAAAAAAAAATAGTGAGTTGCACAAAAATGAAAAATGCCTCCCGCTCTGTCAAATCCTCCTCTCTCAGGCAGCTCTTGTAGGCCACCTTCCCAATGGCTAAGAGAGACCTGTGAACACAGGTCACATCCTTATACCAACCCAGGTGAACCCTGAGAGGCATGAGACGAGGCACAAACCAGGCTGTCGAGAAGATTCCATTAAAGTCTAACAGACTGCACCTTCTCTCGGGGCCAAATCCGCAGGTGCACTGCGACCTCCAGGCATATTTCTCTTTCCTTTCTACTCACTAGAGGCAACTCGCCAACATCTAACCACAGACCAGACTTGAAAAGTACTTAGCTCTGACCCAACCACGTGCCAGAATTCCAGATGATCTTTAAAATCAACCTCTTCTCTTGACTCCCTTTTAAAGGCAGTTTCTTATGCAACTGACCTGCCACTGTGCGGCAATGGCGCCATCTACAGAAACTCGTTGGGGAAAAGGGCACCTGGTCCGGAGCCAGAGGTCAGATTTGGGAGAGGGAAGGGAAAAATACAGATATTTTCCCAAGTACATCATCACTTTACAGTCTATTTTCTGAATGATTTTGTGTCAGGATAATAGTGTCATGTTTACATGTCAAGGGAAGCTTTTTATTTTTCACTTTCAAGAGTTTGTTTTATTTCAAAATGTGAAAGAAGGGATACAAAAATAAAATACAGAAGACAATACATTTGCAATGAACAAATCGCAATCCACATAATATGTGGGTCATAATAAGCGACATGGGGTTCAGGCACCAGCGATTGCGGTGGCAGCTTTTTGACTCCTCATTTTCTAGATTGTGGTGAAAGAAGCTGCTCCTTGCCAGGCTGGTTACCAACACATCATGAAGATGATTGCTGCAAACTCACCCGAGAGCCTGCTCCTCCAGTCATTCCAAAAAATTGGTGAGTCTACTCCAACATTGCAAATTAGCTGATTTTTACATAAACAAATTAGAAAGAAATCTGCTGCCTTCAACCTGACCTTGACTTGTGATGACTTGAAAATGGAAGAGACTACTGATGGGACTGAGTCAAGGTGCCTCTGCTGCAGCTGCCACAGAGAGACAAATGCCGCTGAGCTGTACTAACCTGCAGGGGCGGCACAAGCCCTAGGGATGGACCTCCTTCTCTGTTGGTTTCTTGTATGCCCTTAGGAAATTATAAAATGACAATTATCAGTTTTAGAAGACAGATAGATACGTAAGGGGTGTGTGTCCTGGATCCTGACCAATCTCCAGGGTAGAACCAGGTCTCTAAAGGCATCTGGGATCTGTAATCTTCAGCTTCCAGGCTACATTTTGCAAGAAGGGCCATTTGGCGTGAGCAGAAGCTGAGGTAAGAGGGCCAGTCTTCAGCATCAGAATCACATGCTTTTGGCCTAAAAGTTCTTCTGGTGTTCACCAAACTCCTCGTTGTTCTCATTTCAGAGACAGTTTGTTAGTAAGCACAGTTGGGAGTGTATAGTATTTTCCAAACTTGGGTCATTCTTACATCACAGGCCTATTTGCTCAATATTTAAAATTTTTTACTATTTTTAACTATAGTGTTTTCCTAGGCAAGTGTATCTGAGAACTCATAAGTGGCATATAACTATGCTCTTTCTTTCTAGGACATATTAGGATAAATACACGTTTAAATTTTAAAGTATTAGCTACATACCACCAAAAGATCGCCTTGCCTGCCACCGCTGAGCACCTAGGGGCATGAGAAGAGAGCCAGCGTTAGAGAGAGGGCTGATCTTAGGACCTGATCTATTTGTATGACCCTCACTAAACTCTGGCTTCCCCCTCTGCAAATTAAGAGTAAGATTACTTCCCCAGGAAGATTTGATTATAATGCATATAAATGTTTGTCAGATCAGTCATTTGGTGACTCTGAAGATGATAAATTGGTAGATATTTTCTAATTTTCTGGGGTTTTAATATAGGAATTGTCCTCTGGAAGTTGAAAAAAATCAAGCTTTGAAGTGTTTTAATATTTGCTATTTGACAATTTTTTTTTATGGGATATTCTGGAATATTTCACTCAAAAAGAAAATATGGGGCATAGTTTGCAATAAAGTCAACACCAAAGTTACAACAGAACCCATGAGGGGTTCTGACCCGGGTCTGGTTACTTATTGCACACACGGCCAATCACTGAGACAATGAGAGTAGCCCAGGTAGAGGGGAAGTATATTACAGCTCCCTCATCTCCCAGGTGTAATAAAATTTCCCCTTCTTTGGCAATCCTTATTGTCTCAGTGATTGGCCTGTGTGGTGAGTAAATGGATGTAGGCCAGAACCTCTAGTGAATTTGGCCACAATTTTGGTGGCCCGTGTGGGGAGCTATTGTTTATCACTTTGTGGCCACAGAGCAGGGAGAATCTCAGAAGTGACTTAGCAGCAGCCCAGCTATGTTTTTGGCAGAAGTTGGTTTTGGCTTCTTCTGCTGCCCAGCCACCAGCAGCGTCAAGTGCATCTCTAATTGCCGCAGAACAGATCCTTGGATTTTGGCATCTGCCTCTCGATGAATGAGTACTGCTTGAGGGTACTTGATAGTAGGAAATGCTTCTCTCAGAATTGTGGAATTCTGAAGGAATTCCCATTTATTTGGGGTTGGAACAGCCCCAACTATCCATGAGAGTGAGCACTAACCTGTTTTTGATTTGGCACTCCTTGGGCTTATTAGTTGACATTGCAGTTCATTTGTTTAAAACCTCTTGAATGTGTCTTTGTCTTGGGTATTTATCCATATTAGTGTGTGGCATATAAATGTGATGACTATGAGAAAATTTAAGGGTGTGCCATGTTTTCTACGACTTCTGGCTAGCTCACCGAATTTGTAACTGAGAGACAAGGTATTGGAACAAGGAAAGTGACTTTATTGGGAAAGCCAGGAAACCAACAAGATGGTTCTTTGCCACACACCTTGCCTCTTAACTTACTGGCTATCATGTGGAAAGTGGTACAAACTTAGACTCACTTATGTTGGCATCAGTATTTAAAAAAACACTAACCCCTTTTTATTGTTTAAGTTATATGTTTATAAATTGTGGGCTTCCTCTGTGTTTATTATATTCCAATAAAAAGTTTATGATAAAAATAACTTCCAGGCTTGGCTTCCGTAGCTCAGTGAGTAAGGGCATCAGCTGCATACACTGAGGCTGGCAGGTTCGAGCCCCACCGGGCCTGCTAAACAAGAATGACAACTCCAACCAAAAAATAGCCGGGCATTGTGGTGGGTGCCTGTAGTCCCCGCTACTTGGGAGGCTGAGGCAAGAGAATAACTTAAACCCAAGAGTTGGAGGTTGCTGTGAGCTGTGATGCTATAGCACTCTACTGAGGGCAACATAGTGAGACTCTGTCTCAAAAAAAAAAAAAAAAGAACTTCCAAGAGATTTTATTCAAATAAATATGAGATATAATTAGGTAGATTAAGCTAGAGATAAGAAATATTCTAGGAAGAAATGGGCAATGAACGCACAGTAGAAATTCAAGTAAAATGAAGAAAGCAGGAAAAAGATTTTATACAACTGTGTTCTGGGAATCTTGACTCAAAGTATTGTTTTCAAATCTAAGAGATTTTTACCAAAATACAGAGGGATTTAAGTCAAGAGAGAAAAATGCACAGCTGTTAAAAATGACTCTTTAATCAGGATTCTAACTTGACTATTTCTACCACTAATCTAAGTAAAGATTACAGTTTTCTCCCCTTGTCACAGAATTTCTTTTCCTTTTATCTTCAGACAAATATTTTTTTTTATAGTATCATTATAGTCACAAACATTTTAAATGTAGGTACTCTTTCAAACACTTGGAAAATATAGTTTTTAATCTCAGAAATATGTAGCAATGGTGTAGAGAGAGAGCTCAAGTAAGCTTTAAGTCAAGGAACAAAATATGCAAATACTAGACGTTATATAATATAAACATGAGTTATATAAAGAAGTGTATAACAGAAAGTCTCTAAAAATACAAAAGCTGAAACAAACAAGGAACACATTTAAATTCCTTGGAGACAGATGTTTTCATCTAAGGAGAAAATTGCTCTCAAAGTTTTGTTTACGTTTCTAAGTGGCTTAAGTTATGATGACTAAAATAAATTATAATTAAAAAGTTAGACATTTATCTTCATTCTTTATGAGGTTTTTGTTTCTAGTCTTTACCTTAAACATTGTTATTGTTGTTAAATTGTAACCCTTTTTAATTCTGTGAAGGCAAAAAAAGTGGAAACCTAATAATCACATGTGTATGTAAAAAAAAGTTAGGAAATTTGAGTGTGTTCTAGCAGTATCACCTCAAAAGGAATAAAACCAGGGCGAATATTAAAAAAACAAACAAAACTGAATTCTGCTGATAAAGTCCACCACAAAAGCGTTTGGCTTTTCTGTGGTAGCTATAGCAGAGATCCCAGGGCTGGGCCCCTTCTTGTCCAATGTTGGACGGCAGGACAAGGGACATCCATTCCCTTGGCATGGACTGTGCTGGGAGTGGTGTGGTCCTGGAACCAGCAGTGGGGGTCAGCTCCCAGTTTTCCACCCATCAATGTTGGATTCCAAATAGCTGAACACTTTTTAAAAAGCCAGTTTTGTCTAAACACACTAGACTTCTTTATTCATTTTGTTGCAGCAAATTGGACTCCAAGCAACACAGAGTGACAGAATAACAGCAACAACAACAACAAAACAAATCAGTAATAGAAAATGTGAATAATAGTAAAAACAAGTGAGGAAGAAATGCAACTCTGTTTCAGGGATTTAGTATGTAATCAACAATCATGAACTTTGAATGTCTTAGTGGACTCTTCCCCAATGCTGGGAAACTGAAGGAGATATTACTGCACTTAGTTCTGTATGTCTGTGTAGTAGAGTGGAAGAGGGAACTTCACCCTGAATCTGCAGAAATGAAAAAGATCATGAGATAATCCTATAAATAATTATATGCCAACAAACTAGATAACTTAGATGGAATTAACAAACCCCAGAAGAGTAAAAATCACGAAACTGGCTCAAGAAGAAATAAAACATCTGAATAGATCAATAATTAGTGAAGCAATTGAATTAGTAGTAACCAAAGTCCCTGGAAATGTGATGGTTGCCCTACGGTAGGAACACACTTAGCACTATGTACACTTAACACTTCAAAATGGTGACGATAGTAAATTGCATGTTATGTGTATTTGGCCAGAATAAAAATGCTAGAAAACAGGGGAAAATACTTCAGAAAAAAATCTCAAAGCAGAATAATAGCAAAATACTGGAAATTGTTAAAAAAAAAAAAAGAAAGAAAGAAAGAAAGAAAAAAATCTATTGAAGTTTTCAGTACATGAAAATTCAATGTCCCATTAACAAGTTTTTGACTAAAAATATTGGATGCTTATAGAAAATATGCCTGTTTGTTTAATGACCTTTCTCCTCCAATTTATGGTTAATCCATTTATTCATTTACTCATGATCCCTATTCCTCCCTGCCTTCAGCACAGCTCTCTTCCAAACTGTCCAGTCTCTTTATAAAATTATCTTGTTCTCTTCAACTTGCCCATTTTACCTGATTTTTTTTTTTTTTTTTTTTTTGCCTTCCATAAACCCATATAGACTAAGCTCCTAGGGTGGGAATTTATTTTGTATTACATGCTCGGTGTATTACCCACTATAGCAAACAAGTAAATATATATCAAATTAATGTGCACATGAAGTACAACTTCACTATCTTAGTAAAATGATAAAGTACAGTCATGATCCAATTGAAATATACTTGCATTATGATGCCAAATATTCATGTGTCTGTCTGTTTACTATTCCTTCCTCCATATCCTTACAGTTGTATAAAAGATTTATAACCTGGGAAAAGCAGTACCTCAATTATAACGGACAAAATAAGAATATCTGCTTTCCTTTTAGCCCTTAACTTCTATACCCTCAACCCTCTGAAAAAGTAAGGCAGCCAGCAGATAGATAGCCGAACAGTTATTGGAGATAAAAATTGTCTTAAATTATTCTGTTTAAAACTATTCATTTACCTAAATTTCTTCATTTTTATTATATAACCCAACTCTCAATTCTTTTAACAAAAGGAAAGCATATAGCTTGTTTCTTTTATCCTCATTTAACTATGAGTCTGATACATGCTATTTTTGAAAATCATGGTCCTGAAGAAATTTGGTTCAAGTCAGCATTTAAATTAAACATAGGGTACAAGTTTCCATAATAGAAAATATGGTGAATCTTTCTAAGAGTAGAATATAAACATCTTAACACAATAACTAAGAAATGACATAAAGGCTATGTTAATCAGTTTGATGAAAATATTTCAAATTGTATGTGAAAACACCACACTGTACCCCATGATTGCATTAATGTACACAGCTATCATTTAATAAACAAAATAGAAAATATGAACAAATATGTAAGGAGTAACCAGTGACTTCATGTTCAAACTAAAATTCCTGCCAACCTTCTATAAAGGGGATTCTATGGTCAGATTTAACTTTATTAATGCTTAAATTTATTTAATTTAAAGCAAATAAATTAATATAGTATGCTTAACATTTCTGAGTTTTAGATTTTAAACTTTTAACCACCACTGTTTTATTGACTCTTTATACCATAACTTCATTCTATAAATAAAAAAATGAGATTCAAAGAGATGAAGTGATTTACCCAAGCCAGTTCAGCAAGTAAGTGGTAAAGGTGGGAACATGAACCCAGGATATGACCTCAGTCTGCGTTCTATCCACTGGTCCACAGATGACTAGAACTAGACAGGAAGTGGGGGTAGCACAGGGAAGGTATTCCAGGCTGTCTTGAACATCCTTCCATGTAGGTTAGAAGGTTCTGTGTTTTTGAAATGAGTAGAAATATCCAAGCAATTATCATGTTTGGATAAAGCCTTGGTGATAAACAGTGACTTATCCAGAGTTTCTCCACCCTTCATTTCCTTTTGTTAAACACCTGTTCTATATTCCTACTCTGATTAACACAAACGTTTCATTAATAAAGATCTGACTGAGGCCTCTCATTAGAATTTTCAATAATTTCATGATCAAGAGATATAAAATGTTAGATAAGTAGAAAACTTACAAAGTTAACCAAAGCAATGATTCAAGATCACAGTTTATATACATATCAAATCTTGTTTTCCTACCTGGCATTCTTATCTTTGAAAAGCTTTAGTAATTATTGTATAAACTTTAGAGCTGATGCTGTGGCAAGGGACTCAAGTTGTTTATACACACAGCAAGAGAATAAACTCACAGATCCTTGCTGTAAGGATACATGTCAATCAAAATTAACAAATAAATATTGCACCAGTGGGCAGGTGGTGCAGTCCACCAGTAGGACTAGGTGGACTGCCTTCAAATAAATGTGTCAAATAAATGAATAAACACAGAAAATGTGAGGGCATTAGTAAATCAGGAATCCATTTTCATTTTGAACTTCAAGCATGTATGCATTTAATTGCTTATATCTTTTCAGTTGCAAAGGACCAAAAATTGCAAATTGTTTAAGCAAAATTGAATTTATCAACACACATATTTGAAAGTTCCAGGAGCTAATTTCCTTTAGTGAATCTTGATCCCCACGCTGGTTTTGCTTTCTTCATTCTAGTCCTAGGTGGACTGCTTGCCTCCTTTTGCCCTCACTTTAACAGAAATCTGCCCTCCCTTAACAGAAATCTGTGTACACACGTGTCACTTATGGGAGGGCAGGAGGATACAAAAACCAACAAGGCCAAAGACAGCAACAGAACCCAGAGAGGGATTGATCGCCAGAGATAATGCTCTGTGTAAAAATGTCTTAGGAATTTGGTGAGAGATCAATTTAGGCCAAGATCTTCAGGAAGAAAGGGAGACAACAACGTTGTCTTCAACATGTGAAGATGACACAAGATACATACAAATAGGTGCTGTTACTTGCTTTTCTTTCTCTAGTGAACAGTCATACCTTGAAAGTGATTCACTTGTATATTTTTACCCTATTTCTCTGGTGACATAGGAGTGCATTTATGAAAAACCCACTGAGGAAAAGGATGTTATCTATAACCATGGACACGTCAAAATTTAATCAGGTCTTAGACAGTCTTAGGTCATAACGTTTCCTCTATCATATTGTGAAACCCCTGTGAGACTGGATTCTTAGAGGACTTTATTACCAGCAAGGTGAAATATATCCTGAGATGATGAGAAAACAGTGGTGTCCAGAGGCTCAGCCACATGAAATTTCCAACTGAGGCAACAATATCAGATGACCCTCATTCTTGTTCGTCCACAAAAGTCTGCTACACCAATGTGTGCTGTGTCACAGCTCATCCACTTCCTAACCTCCTATGGCATCAGTGTTACTAGATGTGTCTGACAATATGAGATAATCTTTCATATGTACTCGTCCCTGTCCTAATTAGTTCTCCTCCTTATCTATTCTGTTCTGCTTTCTCATCATTTTTTTTCTTTACTGGAAGTATTAATAGAACAACTGTTACATTTTCAGGACAACAGTAATTATTTTAGTGTTCTTTGTGTGTTCACCTCTCTGTTGATCTGTATTTCCCAGACAACCCCTCTTTGGTATTGGTAGAAAATGTCTTTAAGACCATGTGGCTTTGTGGGCTACTGATTTGTGAAATCTGGTCCACCTGTCCACTCAGAAACTCTCTCAGTCAGCCTTCATTGACACATCCCCCAAAGCTCTTCTGGACCATTTATACAAACACTGTCTCTACTCACAGTAGATGACTTTGCTTAAAATGATCTTATTTAAATTTCTACAAAATTTTCCCTCATCATCTCCAGGGATTTTTATTTTTCTTACTTAAAACAGACCATTCCAATTCCACATTGGTCTAAGTCCAACTTCAGCTATAGTTTCTTACTGTTTCCTTGATGATTCTAGAAATTTATAGTTTCTTTCCTGTTTCCTTGATGATTCTAGAACCTTCTCTAAATATTCATGAGAACATTTGTACCTCTCATTTGACACTTATCCTTTGCTAAGTAGTGTTAATTGTCTTAACATGAACATTCTGCCTTCTTGAGTAACAATAAACACCAAGGACAGAATTCGTGGGATAATTCTTATGGTGTCTTAGAGTTTGAACTTAATGATGCTGCATCTTAAAGAACAACTTCTTATTTTATAGGCATACATATTTTAATTTTTACACATTTTATAAATCCTAGCTTTATCTTATTCTTGAAAATTTATACTATCTAAGACAAACAGTGAGTTTTAAATGACACCAAAGAGAGGGTGTCTCAGATTGACATCTGAATTCTAAACAGACACATTGGTATCAAAAAGACAAACCATTACAGATTCAGAAGTATTGAAGGAAATAAACTTAGACTTTTATACTCAGCTAAACCACCACTGAGGCATGTGGGCATACCCAATATACGCGCAGGCACACATGTAGCAGATACTTTCTGTTTGCTCACCCAGAATTACCCACCCTGCACCACTGTGCATCAAAGCAGTTTCAAGACTCTCCTTTGCTGGCTTAGCACCTGTGCTCAGTGGTTAGGGCGCGGCCATATGTACCAGGGCTGGCGATTTGAACCCAGCCTTGGCCTGCTAAAACAACAATGACAACAACAATCAAAAAATAGCTGGTTGTTGTGGTAGGCGCCTGTAGTCCCAGCTACTTGGGAGGCTGAGGCAAGAGAATTGCTTAAGCCTAAGAGTTGGAGGTTGCTGTAAGCTATGGTGCCACAGCACTCTACCGAGGGTGACATATTGAAACTCTGTTTCAAAAAAAAAAAAAAAAAATCTCCTCTGCTGTTCATTTGTGTTTGTGGAATGGAAACCACTAGCAGATCAGAGGAGGAAAAGAGTCAGGTCAGCATGTTTATGCTAGCCTGACTTCCAAGCACTCTTCCACCCAAGTTATATCTCCTTTTAGGCAGTTCTAACCACGCAGTGTTCTCTCTCTCTCTCTCTCTTTCTTTCTTTCTCCTTTTTCATTTTTCTCCCTCTCCTCCTTCTCTTCCTTATCTCTTCTTTTCCTTTTCCTTCTCCTTGACTCCCTTCAGGGTCAGGGGTGGGAGGGGTGCTTTGCTGTTATCAGTAGCTAGGTTACACTAATCTTTTGTTTTTCTCTACCAAGCTCACTCCTTTGTAAATAGTCCCTTCATTGATCACCCCTCAAATTACTCACTTTGAATGTGCCATCTCCTTCCAGACAGCACCCAGAATAATAAACACAGCCTCAAGAGGTTTGCCATACAAACATACTTTAGCAAACAGTTTTGAAGAAATGTTTGTGGGGGCTTCTAATAAATATATGGGAGATAAGGATGCGTAAATAATCTATTTCTTAATTTCAGCAATCTATTTTTAATTCTCAAAGGCTTTATTAATCCATTTCTTCCTTTTTGTAGCATGCTTTATTTATGGTCTTAAAGAAGCAATATCTTACTGAATCTCTGTAAGAATACTAGATAAAGTTCATTTTTAAGTTTGCTTTTATTACCTTGAATTATTTGATTATTTCTAGATTTAGTATCCTATTGATCTTCATCTTGTTCCTTCATTTTTCAGGGTTTTTAAAATGTCTAATGATCCTTTAAGAATGTAGGAATGTGAAGCCAACCTCAAACTCTGTGCCCACGGGGTGAAACTGGCTTTGATTTAGGGTCACTGGGTGTGGATTTAGTCATCACAGGTGGGCATCCAACATTCCAGAACACTAGGATGTCTGCGAATATTTACACTAACTTCTGTAGTCCCCGCCCTCACACAGGCTCCTTTCCTTTAATTTCTTTTTTTTTTTGAAAAAAAG
>NW_003852559.1:175644-178478 GCF_000181295.1 Otolemur garnettii | reverse complement strand
GCATCCAGGATTTCTAAAGTCAAAACATTTCTTGAAAATTCTCATTGACTATGACTCTCCTCTCTTTTTCATCATTTTGGGGGGTTTGTACATTTGTTATTCATTCAGTATTATTCTGGTAGTATCTCAGTAGGGAGGAGAAACAAATATGTTTGCTCAGTCTGCCATCTTAAATAAGAAATGACCTAATTATTCTGGAACTCACTCAAGCTGGTGGAGTTTAGAGAACATCTGTTACACTTGAAATACCTGCTCCCTACAGAGAAGAGAGATAATTGGAGGTTTCTTGGATGCTCCTTTCCCGTGAAATTCCATTATTAAAAATCACCTTTGCCAGTTCATTAAAAATGAATTTTAAAAATAATTTATTTATATGGAAACTTTCCTGAGTTAACACAGCTTTGCATATCGCAGAAGCCAAGGATGTTGCCACAGTGACCAGAAGCCATGGCAGTCAGAACAAATAGTTCATTTATTTCTGTCCTCTCCTAATGCTAATGATTCAATAGTGTCATTTTGTCATTCTATAAAATATTTTTCTAATACTTTTCTTATTTAGATAAATCATAATCTCAGTTCGGGAAAACAGAACTTTGGTGAATAAGAGAGGAAAGAGGGCCTGAGATCTAAGCCAGTAAAGCTATGTCTGTTTTTAAAACTCCTGGATTCACCTGTTTTTTATGACTTTCTTTCCTCTGGTTCTCTCATTTGCCAACCAGTGGTTTTCAGCCTTATCTGGTTCAAAGTAGAAAGGATTTTCTTGATGTCAAAATGGAAAGAGGGCTTCTAGGTCTGACACATAGCAGGACCTTCAAGAATATTTGTTGAATAAGTGAATGAGAACAGCATATGGATGTATCTATTTGTTTGTTTTAACATGTTAAGAACTCTTGTATAGCTATGGCGTTTGAAAAGTAACTGAATTGCTTTTTTACTCTACTCATAGCAATGACTTATTAACATTATATTTAAAGGGTCTGCTAGTCTTATAGACAATGGAATTAAGTGGTTCCAGGTTAAACTTTAGGGCAAGAGAGTAGAAAGTCATGTTAAGTCGACTTTGGTGAGCTGAGAATATAAAAATAGCTTTATGGAGTGACAAAGAAAGGATTTTATTTATATAGACCATATGGGAGTGGAGAAGGCTGGGTTAAGCATTAGGAGGAACTTCTTAAATGTGTAGTTCTCACATTTTATTAGCATTACTTCACCTGCCACACGTGACAATAAATATACTTTCAAAATATAGATCATATGGACATAACATCAGTCATTTGGCCATTCCTCTATTGACAAGTGGCCATGGGTGTTTTTATTTTCTATTTTTGAATTATTGTTTCTATTAGGAGCAGTACCCATAATTTAAAAAAATTATTTAATATATTTGGAGAAGACTTTTTTTTTTTTTTTTAACCGGGGCCGGGTTTGAACCTGCCACCTCTGGCATAGGAGGCCAGCACCCTTCCCTTTTGAGCCACAGGTTCCTCTCATGGAGAAGACTTTTGACAATGTATTTTTTCTTTCAAATCTTTCTTCTTGATAAAAAGATAAGAAGAAACAATTCTTAAAGACAAAATGGCCATTTATAAAGGGAGATATACGAAAGCGTGTGCACGTGCATATACCAACAATACAGCCTTAACACAGCAGCAAAAGCTTGTGAAAAGGGGAAACAGACAAATGCAAACTGTACTGGAAGACTTCAGGGCACCTCTCAGTTACTGATAATCCAAGCAAACAAGAGACCACGGGGGCAGGCCTGCTTAGTGTGGAGACATGTGGCCCCTGTCTATATAGCTTATCTGTGCCCTCTGGACCTAAGCGATCCTAGATGTACTACTTCCATTTTATTATGAATTATTCCTGAGACTGCCCAACCTTAAGACTCACAATACCCAACTCATAATAAGTTTTGGCTAATGTGGTCACTGAATAGAAGTCACTTCCTCTCTTTGCTATAAACGGCATGAGTTTGCTCCAGAAATCTAGGGGTATATCCTGCAATTCCAGTCTTAACCAAGAGTATTTGCCTAGTCCTTCACAGAATAGTCCAAAGGGACATGAACTATCCAGATATTACACGCACAATCTTATTGGTCCTAAATATTTATGACACTATATTAATTAGATCTGATAAAAAAAATGGCAAGGACTTTTGGCTTTGGTAGGATATGTGTGTCCCAGAGAGTAGGAGATAACAGAGATAAAACTTAAAAAGATATAGAGGCTGCTACATTAGTGAACCCTCCCATTGGTTAAGGTTGGACATCCTACCACTGACAAGGAAGTGCAATGCTGAAAGGCCTCCTTAGATTTGATGTTCTGTTCTTAGGGATACTGTTTTGACCCTTGTATTGATTAAATGGTAGGCTGCTAGATTTGAGTGTGTCCCAGAGCTAGAAAGAGCTCTGCAGCAGACCTAAATTGTAATAAAAGCAGCTTGTCATTTGGATTTTATAACCTAGAAATCCAGTGGTTTAAGTTGTAGCTTGAGAAAAGCCTATCATTTGGGATCGTATGACCCATAAAATCTTGTAGTAAGAAGTTATCTGTGTTAGATAAATATGTCATGTGGAGCCTATGACAGGTTCTCACTCTCTCTTTTTCTTTCTTTCTACCTTTCTTTTCTCTCTCTCTTTCCTTCCTTCCTTTTTTCTTTTCTTCCTTCTTCCTTTCTTTCCTTTCCTTTTTTTTTCTCTTTTGGCAGAGTCTCATTCCTTCTTTCTTTTCTTTCTTTTTTTGTGGTGGGCGCCTGTAGTCCCAGCTACTTGGGAGGCTGAGGCAGGAGACTCGCTTGAGCCCAGGAGTTGGAGGTTGCTGTGAGCTGTAATGCC
>NW_003852559.1:173505-175207 GCF_000181295.1 Otolemur garnettii | reverse complement strand
TTGTAGAATAAGTGTACAATTTACCAGCAAATTGTTTCCAAAGTGGCTGTGACCTTTTATATTCCCACCAGCCATGTATAAGATTTCTAGGTGCTCAACACTTTTAAATCTTTTAAAAGATTTTTAAAAGCCAACACTTTTAAATCTTAACTATTTTATTTAGTGTGTAGTGATAGCAGAGGTATCTTTTGCTGTGTTTTTCCTATTTCTGATGACTACTGTTATTTTAGATTTATATTATCTCTTTAGGTAAAGTGGTTTTTCAAGTAATCTTATTATTGAATTATATGAGTTCTTTTAAAATAACAGATACATGTTCATTACCCAGATATATTTTGTACATATTTTCTTATCATTGGTGGCTTGTCTTTTCATTTCATAGCAGTATGTTTTGAATAGCTAAAGTAATTTATTTTGATGAAGTTGATTTTATCCATTTTCCTGTAGGCTTCCTGCTTTTAGTGCCTATGGAATCTTTGCCTAATCCAGGGAACAAGGATATTCTTCTATGTTTTATTCGAAACATTTACAGATTTAGCTCTTATATTAAATCTATGATGCATTATGAGTTCATTTTTATATGCAGTAGAAGTATCAAGGTCTTATTTTGGTACTTGGATCCAATTGTTCCAGTAGCTTTTGTTGGGAAGGTTGTTCCTTCTCCATTGAACTGTGTTGCCACCATGGCTAAAAGAAGTCGACCATGTATTTGTGCATCTATTTTTGCTATCCCTGTTATTTTGTATTTAGCTAAATATCCCTAAACCAATGCCATATTCTCTTGATTATTTTAATTTATAAGACTTCAATTAAAATAGTGGGCCCTTCAACTAGGTTCTTTTAAAAATGGTCTTAAATCTAGTGATTAGTCTTTAATCAAACTAGTATGTCTAATTCTGGTGTCCTGACCTCTACTAAGCTATGATAAGTAAAGAGGCTTTCCTTCACAATAAAAAAGGGAAATAAACTGCCTGGATAGTTCACAGAAGATAATATCATTTTGCAGAATGAATAAAAGTTACAGAGCTCTTTTTGACATAATGATCCATAATGAAATAAAAAGAAGGCTTAGATGTCTGAGCAGTGAAACATACCTATTTGCTGCTTTCGTAGATGTTTTACCCAAATGCTAATGAAAGAAACACCAGTTTTCTCTACCACTCCCCGAGCCTACCTCCTGGATCCAAAGAAACATTTTCAATTCTCACTTCTAGCAACAGATAAAGGAAAACCAGATGGAATCAACTTAGTGAGAGCTTATGGCAGAGACAAAGAGGAAAAAAGCAGATGCTTGAGAAGGTAAAGGGGTTAAAAGGTCCAAGGGACTGTGAAGTCAGGGAGAAGAGAATGAAAGGCAGTAATCAGAGTTCCTTTTGTGAATCCTGGGTGAATGCTCTGTGGACTCATAAACTGTATTACACCACTGTCTAGATTCAGTGTCCAGACAGGACTCAGAGCTACTTTGGCTAATTGTAGTAAATTCTCCGTAACAGTTTGGGCCACATTTCTCTCTGAACTTTTATACAGAGCAAAGGGATTTTGTCTAAAAGACAAAAAAAAAAACACACACACAAAAAAGTGCTCAGACCACTTCTATTTCTAAAATGGCTTCAATCCAACACGAACAATATATTTTTAAAAAGCTTTCACTAGATGTCTGGAAATTATAATAAATATTTAAATTATTAACTAAATCTAAATG
>NW_003852559.1:172078-172776 GCF_000181295.1 Otolemur garnettii | reverse complement strand
AAGGAAGGGATGGGCTACAGGTTGGGAACTCTATTCTTCTACCCAACCCAGCTTATGAGGGTCAGCCTTGGGCACCGTAAAATTTCATGGACTTGGGTGTTGATTCATCCCTTAACTACTGTAACTATACAGAAAATCCCTTTCATATCAGAAAAAGGCCTTCATCCGACTAGTGAAAATAAGGGGCTTAAAAATATAAATATTTGGGATAATTTGATCTAAATATATGACAGTTAATCTCCAATGAGGCTCTTTCTTCTTTTGATTAGAGGAAACCAGTTACAAAACGGGCTGAGGGGCAGGCTGGGCAGGGATGAGTGCAAGTCTCAGAAAAGAGAAGGGGGAGAGGAAGGAGAGGTCTGAAAGCTGAGGAGCTGTGATAACGCTTCAGAACCCGAGGGTGCGGGAGAGGAAAAGGGCTTTCCTGCTCCTGTCTCATTTTATTCTTGCAGCGACTCTGTGAAATGCAGGAGATTTCAGGTCCAGTTTACACATGAAAGCATGGAGGTTTAAAAAGGTTAAATGACAGGCCATTCATCACAGCAAGCCGGCGGGGTAGCTGGGAAGGTTGCCAGCAGGTCTAAGGCCGGCATCCACCACTCAGCTCCATTTATCTGTCACTTGGCTGCTTCTGCCTCTTTGACGGTGTGATTAGGACACAGATCTCATTTGCAAGAGACTGTGCCACCTGTTGAAGG
>NW_003852559.1:169387-171570 GCF_000181295.1 Otolemur garnettii | reverse complement strand
GCCTCCGGCTGTTCACATAATTTGACCTCGATGTTGCCATCACTGAATGCTTCGCCTTTGGTCTCCTCCACTGAGTTTTCTTTCCGGGACAAGTTTGCTTTCTTCTGCATCATTGTCATTCCAGAATTTCCATGTCTTTCTGCTGGAGACAAGGTTTCTTTTACTACACAATAGCAAACTGCAGACAAAACATTTTTTTTGAAGTTTTCATTCATAAATGCGTAGACAATGGGATTGCAGATGGAGTTGGAAAAGCCGATGATTTGCACGATAGCAAAAACCATCTTGATTGTGACATCATCATATTTCTTCTCAAAATCACCTGCAATAAAGTAATACACAGAAAGCATATTTATTTTAATGAGAGTAAAATAAAACTTCTGTTTCTCATCCATCTTTATCAAAGAGTTACACGTGTACATGTCAAAGATGTGAAAAGTTCTGAAGACCATTGTGGGAGAGGCATCTGATGTCTGAATAAAAAGAACGTTTGTGATGATTTTCCATTTTTGAAGCATCTGGGCTTACAAACATAGCCGGGTGCCTAGCACATATGTGTATTGGGGGCTTGATGATTCCAAGTTTTCCATAAACTGGAAGTAACAGTTACCCTTCAAATGTTCACTTGGGTTATAGAAACAAAATCAAACTGGGAATTATGTTAACTCTTTGGTTTTCAGGGAGAATACACCAAAAGTCTGGCTGAAACCCTAGCTATTATTAAATTCCTATCGTTTGAGTCAAGATTCTAAATAGGGAGCACCCATAGGATGTCACACCTGGGTCCCAGTGTTCCAATAGTTTAGAGACAACAGAAGGAATAATGCAGGAGAAGATCTCAAAGCCTCTTCTTATCTTCCATAATTATTAAAGATTTACTCATAGTCATCCATAATTACCTACCATGTAATGACCTGGTGATCTTGAAAACATGAAAGGTACGAAATGTTTAATATTTGATTACCATGTGAATAGCAAAAATTTCAATGATTCATTGTCCATTCTAGCAAGAAATGAACCAGAACATCTACCAAATGAGAATGACAAGCACTCACTGTATTCAATCATCATATGGACGACATGGAAAGGTGCCCAGCACACAGCAAATAGAGCCACCACTGTCACCATCATAATGACAGCTCGCTTCTTCTTCCTAAACCCACAAAGGAATACCATATTGATTAATTTCTCCTTGGCAAATGTGTCAAACTTATACAAAGCTATTAAATAAAGTTTGAGCTTCATCTGTTCAACCAAAATTTTTCAAATAACTTCCTGAGAGGTTAACTGTGGGTTGATTATCATCTTTTCACATTGATATTACCCTTATCCTTGTATTTCTCATATCATTACTATCCTTATATCGTCTGGCACTTACAGATTATGTAATTAATCTTTTCAATGAGCCATTTGACAATTTCAGAAACTGAGGCACAAAAAAGGTTAAGTAGAGGTTAAGTAACTTGCAGATAGCTAGTATGAGATGTATTTTGGATGAGAATTTAGGCAGTCTAACATTGGTGACTAAGCTCTTACTAACTTTTTATTAAAGAGCATTCTTAGCTATGGTAATAAAATATCAATATTTATGAAATATGGGAAGCTCTAAAGATAGAATTAAAATTCAAGACTTTGTCATATATCTAAATAATATAATTACCCAGAAATCCAGAAATTCAAACTAAGTTTTTTCATTATTCTTGTACAGGAGATTTATACCTTTAAGAGATCTACACTTTTTTATGCTACTTTAATTTTAGAAAAACCCATATTCATCTCTTATTTCAAAATGGTAGCCCTTTCTTCTGAAGAAGAGGGAGAACTAACTCAGCAATGGGTCCCAAGGTACTGAACGGGCCAGGGGGCCCTGTACATTGACAGGGTAGATTTCTTTCTACAAATTGGGCGCTAGAGGTCACTGCACACTTGAAGAAATGAAAAAATCCCATCAAAACACTAGACTTCACCATCCAGGGTTTTTGTTTCTTTGTTTGTTTGTTTGTTTTGTTTTGAATAATGATTCAGCGTAGATTATAAATTATATGAACTACAAGTGCCATAGCAGTAAATTGTATTTTAAAATTTCTATGAATGGATAAAATCAGAAAACAAAGCCCTTAGGTAAAATTACAATATTTCAATAATAATAATTTAAAATAAAACAGCATGCTCCACTTTCCAAG
>NW_003852559.1:142841-169155 GCF_000181295.1 Otolemur garnettii | reverse complement strand
TCAGTTTCTACCCACAGCTCTAACTCCCCTGTGATGTGAAGCTGGCGCTCTTGTTCTTTTTTTTCCACCACACATAAAACCTCAAGAATTTAAAGTCAGCCAGTGCCCTAAGCATGAATTATGAATGATGCTCAGATGAAATTCCCTAGAGGTCAAGAGGTCCCTGGCAACTGTCCCTTCTGGCACAGCTAATTAAAAATATTTTAAGAGGTGAATATTTTCATGAAACAGACCTGGCTATTTTGGACATTTCTTTTCCATGAATAGTTCGAAGCACTGAGCCATCGCCTACTCTTTTCTTTATCCAGAGTTCATAACCAATTTTACTGTACAGGACAAGCATCACCATAAGCGGCAGGAGGAAGAGGATGACAAGGATGAAGGTGGTGTAGATTTTCTGGTGCACGGGGCTGGTCCACTCTTCCAAGCAGCAGACGTGTTCTTTTTCATATAGGAAGTCATACTTAATCTTTGTAAGAAGAATAATTGAGTTAAAATAACCAGTAGTCAGCATCAAAGAACCGAAAGTAGGCAAGTATTACTTATTCCAAATGAGACACAATTTTAATTGTTCTCTTGTTGTGAAGTGTGGTTTTTGTTCTTAAGTATCAAAGGTCATAGTACTTTTTTTTACTACCTTTTGTGTTTCAAATGGAATTCAGGTACATTTTTTATGTTTCTCAACTTTTATAGTCACCAGTCACAAGTTTTCAACTGGCTGAAAGAGCACTATACTTACGCAAATATATACTGAAAAATATTTTGCATTGCCTCTTAGATAATTTAATATTAAATTATTTTGCTTCCTTTTTTTTTTTTTTGGCGGGGGGCTGGGTTTGAACCGACCACCTTCGGTGTATGGGGCTGGCGCCCTATTCCTCTGAGCCACAGGCAGCACCCTATTTTGCTTCTGAAGAGATAGATTTTGGTAAGACATCAGACTTCTTCCAGTTGGAAAGTACTTACTGTAAGCCAATCTTGTGACTGCTATTTCATGTTGCAATGATCCAACTACTTAGAAAGAAATTTTAAAGGTAACTGGTAGTTTTTAAATTCTGAGAGGAATGAAATACTGGGATTTAAGCTAATCTATAAAGATTCAGATTGTATTTGTTTGCTGATTAATTCATAGTATTTCTTTTTTTTTTTTTGGCTGGGGCTGGGGTTTGAACCCACCACCTCCGGCATATGGAGCTGGTGCCCTACCCTTTTGCGCCACAGGTGCCGCCCTATTCATACTATTTCTAATGATATTAATAATAGAAAGTGCTATAGAGGGCTCATTTCAAGGACAAACTAAACATTTAAAGCACATTCAAAAGTCACTTCTCCAGGTAACAGAAATAAAAATGAATTTATCAAAACAATTGTCATTTTAGTCATTCTGGAGCTTTCCAGATGAATACTTAGATCTTAAGACGTATTTCTGCCTACATTCCCAGCAAATTTTAGCTGCAATCTTTTGATGTCAGTTTTAAATGGGGGCAAAGAAGATTTTGGTTATGTACAACTAGGAAAGATAATGCTAATGAAAAATAATTTCAAGAGCCAGACTCCCTGGGAATAGAATGTAAAAATGAAATTTATTCTCTATGGCAGCAGAGCCTATGCAGACCAACAACCACGGGGCCCAATACATCCTAAAGCATGAGAGACTGGTTCACAGAGCCCCAGGGACAAGCGAAGACTTCCCGGATGCATGCTCAAATTGTTTATGGGAAGCTACTTGGCCTTCTTTCTTTGCAAGTGTATACTTCTTACATGATACTTGTGTGAAATTCCACTGTCTAATATAGTCCCTGAGGTTGAGGTGTCATGCCAGGTCTCCATTCCCAGTCCCCCCTTTCATAATCATCTTTCTCCCAAGTTACACAAGTTATGTCACTCACCCAATTCAAATCTTACCATGCGGCATCAGTAAATAAATAAATAAATAAATAAAATTTGCATTGCTGATGTCAGTGAAGCCACCCTGATGGAGGCATCATAAACCCATGATCAGACTTTGTGCTTTTCCCTATCTTCAATATATTTCTTTTCAGAGTAAAGCCTGGCATAGGAAAAGAGGCATTTTGACAAGTGTTGCTACGCTGTGGAATTCACATTCTTCATACAGTGAGGAGGCAGCGATGACAGTTTTAATTTAACCACCTCATTGCTTCCATCACTGAAAAATTGCTAAATACATCATTCCCGAGAGAGCCCAGAGAGGGTTAAGCGGGGCGTGTGGGGGAGAAATGCCGGAGGCAGTGGTGCTTTCTATCATCCAGGTGAGAAATCCAGGCTCCCTGCGCTCACCTGCCCTCTCGGATGGAATTTAGGAGTGAGAAGGTGGCCGTGGGATTACATATTAATACATTTACTTGACCTGAAAAATGAAAGCAGATATTTTCCTGACAGGAAGTAAATCTGGTTTAGCTGATCTGATAACCGGTGAGGACTGGCATTTGCCAATTAGATTATATGCATTTTCTATTATCAAAATGAGTTATATATTTAAAAATCCATTTAGAGTATATAATAAAATGATTTTATTTAAAAAACATCGATAAATCTGTTTGTTTTCTATGGGCCAGAAATGGACCCCATAACTCAGAACTAGATTGAGTCATCGATAAAAGGGCTCCTGCACCGCGGCTTCCTGCAGCTCAGCAGAAAGGAGCTGGCAGGATCCCGTGTGTGTGGAAGCTGAAGGTCTTTGGGAGCAGCTGGTTGGAGAATGCAGTCGCAGCCGGAAGCCTCCGTGGTACTGTCTTCAAGAAACCCATGAAATAAAGACTCAGTCGTGAACAACAGCCGTACACAGAGGGTGCTGAGTCCAGCGACATCTGTCCTTTCTGCTCTCTATCCTCCTCCTCGGCTAACTGAGGGAGGCAGCTAACTGAATGGGGACGCGAGGAGGGGGAGAGAAAGAGAAGCGGGGGCCAGGAAACGGAGAAGCCGACCTTCGCTCCCTTCACATTTCTAGGCCTAAACTCTATTCAAACTGGGACAACAGAGAAGTTTCAAATTGATTACGAGTATGACTTATGTGACTCTGATCCCAGACTGGACATTTTAATCATGTAACTAGTTCTTCTCGTGACTGAAAGTGACCAGAGAAATGTTACCTGAACAATTGGAGGAGTTATGGGTCCTGTTCAAGGTTTCATTCATGATATTTCACCAGGAGGACTGAGAAGTCCCCAGATGGCAATTTTATAGGGAGCAAGGGATGAAATCAAGTTTTTTCCTGCGTTCACCTATGGAATCCAGTCCATTCAATAAACCAGCTACATAAAAAAATCAGGCAACTTTTAAAGTATACTCTTACTGTAAGGCTTATTTGTTATCGTTGCTGATGGATGGTGGCATGGCTGGTAAAATTTCACATTTGCCCATCTCTATTTTAAAAGGTACAAGGGATAGATCATTTAAAAAAATTATCTTAGGGGCTATGTTGAAAACTCCTAGTGTCTTTGAGAACTACTGTCCACATCAGACCACCTACCTACATAGGATGTGTTCAGTACACCCAAGGGGCAGGTTGGGCTGCCTAAAACCCCCTGACAAAGGTATAGGCAAAGGAGAGAAATTGGATAAAATGGTCTGTGACATATTTCTGATTAAAATTTCAATTTGTCCATGAATAGGTAGTAGGTAAGAAAGGAGAATCAACTAATAAGTAGATAATTTATTATAAATTTTTTCTATGACCAAAAAAAGAAAAAGAAAAACCTAGAGCAATCATCGAACACTTAAAATCTAACAACACATTTGAGGACAGTAGAAAAAGCACACATGGCCTGGAAGAAAATGTAGAAAGTGACCTTGGTACTTCTTAAGGATTTTATTTTAAGCATTAAAGTCTTAATACAGTCTCAAGAAGAACTAAATAAAGGCCATACAAATTTGCTGTATGCTCTTGCAGGAAGGAAAATGATACTATTTAGGAGGGGTGAAAATACAAACAATACAGTTATTGATCCCAGTCTCGAGTCTACCTCAAGTCGCTGCACGTGCCACATGGGAGATCCTACGATGACGGCCACCAGCCAGACCACACCTGTAAAGACGTTAAAATCATCAGAATAGGCTTCGGCGGAGCAAAATACACCTGTGTGTAATTCCCTAATCATCAAGACTCCCTATATTCAAGGCAGTCCGTCACTGCCCTCGGGCAGGGCAATGGTCTCCTCCATGGTTCTCACTTCCACTCTTTCCTCACCCTCAAAGTTGCTGCTGGAGTAGTTAGTCTTTTTAGGATAAGATTTAAATGTCTGACATTCTTTAAAATAATGTTCTGTTTCCTGTAAGATAAAACTCAAATTCCTTAGCATGGCCCATGAGGTTCCTGTAATCTCAGTTGCCTCTTCCTCCTGGATTTCAGTCCGAGGTCTTCGCACCCTAGTCCTTTACTGAGGAAACTGGCTTCAGTCCCTCATCCCTCATCCTGGAATGCATCGTGCTTTTCATGCTTCATGCCTTTACCCTGGATCAGCCATCCCATCCCACTGTCTATTTTCCAGGACTTGACTTAAAAGTCACCTTTTTTAGGGAACCTTTGAAGTCCACAAACATTTCCTAATAAAATGACCACTAATTCTTTAATATCTCTAGTGCAGTAACGTCATTGTCCTTACTCACCTCTTCTCAACTTCCTCTGAACTCCTTGAGGGCAAGGACAATGCTGTTTAGTTACTTATTTATTTTCTCAAATAAGATTCCAGGGAAAAGTCCTGGCTGTCATAAGGGCAGATCCATGTTTACTGAATGGATGGATAACTTTAAACATGACAGAAACTGCTCTCTATCATTTCTTCTTAAAATCCAAAGTACAGTTATCTTAAGCACAACAACATGAGAATTATTTTCTTATTTAGGAAACAAACACCTATAACTTCAAGAACCAGGGTGCTCTTTCCAAATTCCCTGTCCTCCATGAGTTTTTTGAGAGGAATTGCTTGAATGATGTTCCTTTAGTGAAGAAAAAAGAAAAAGATTACTTACAGAGAATCATTTCAACCAATGAATCTTAACAGACTAGAAAGAAAATAGAACCCAGAGTCTCAACTTTGATTTGGGGGGAAATTCCCCAGATAAATTCTGCTTGCTCTTTCTATATTGGGTGGACCATTAAGAATACCAATATTACTTTGGGTTTCAAGGAACTGAGACTTACTTAATCCATAACTGGGGTTTATTTTAAAGAAATACACGAATGGACACTGCATATAGAAAATCAGCATGATCCAGTGATCCAAGCTATTCACAAGTCTCTGTTCACAAGTTCACAAGTCTCTGTGTGTCTCTCTCACTAACTCTTTCTCTCTTTTTTCTTCTTGTGTCCACATCACCATACACCTGTATCACGTACTTATATTATGTCCAGTGATTTTTCCAATTTTTAGCATAACTTCTGAGAAGTCAAGTCTAATTGATGTAGTTCATTGCCAACCCTCCTGGTCCCCTCTCCATTCAGGGATAGAAGAGCTAGCCTTAGATCAACATTCCTGAGAATGTGACTGCTGCTGGGCATGAAAGCCTAGAAAGTCTCTCTTGGCTGGAGCCAGGGGTCTAGGCAGTCTCAGCTGGAGAACATAGGAGATGATAGACAGGGACTGACAAGGCTGACTTCCAGTGTAACAGAGCTGCAGGAGACGTCAGGCAGCAGTGAAGCACCGTCTCCTTGGGGAGATGAGTCAATTTGATTTTAAAACCAGCTTGTCACCTATGACTTGAGTAGAAGCTGCCTTGACTGTCCATTATCAACTATGCTTTCAGATGTTGAAAGCCCCTCTGCTTCTCTTTCCTTTTTAATAACCCTCCTCCACCATGTATTCCTCTCCTCACCCTCTTCCTATCCCACATGCTGTTTCAGATGTTCTGATGTTGGAAAGATGTCAATTATTAAAGGCCCAGAGATGTTTGAATTTGTTGTAAGAAAGACATTACATAAATTTGAAAATAACTAACTAAAACTAATATGTTTTTCCCTAATGATTTATCTATTTATTTCAAACTATTTAAAATGAGTTTGGCATTGCAAAGCCTCCAGGGGTTCTTTTTGTAATTCCAGAATCCAATACTGGCTAAATTCTTACAGCAGAAATAAATGTTTACTTCTCAAGTGAGATATCAGTAATAATTGCTTTCTTTTATTATCACAGTAGTTGCATATTATACCTATGATTTTCTAGCTATGATAAATTCAAACCACTGTGAAGCCCATTAAGATTTTAAATGGCTCAATTATAATTACTGAATAGAGAAGCTATTCCATTTTACTGCACTAGGCTATACAAGCTTGCCTCAAATTTATCATTTATCATGAAGTGTGTGTCTGTCATGACTTGTTGAATCACGTACATTTACAGAAAGTTGAGGACCCAGGAGTGTCTAAAAAAATGATGCAATGGGTAGAATCTGTCTCAGTCTGGTCTTCACTGCTCAGTACCCATTATTCTCAGCACCCTGTGACCTTCTACTACTGTGCACTCTGAGCAGCACTCCACTCTTCTAAAGACACCCCCCACCATCAACATCTACCTGCCCTTGTTATCTTAGCCTAGAACCTTCTTGTGTGGAAGTTTACAAATTGAATGAGTGTTGTTGTGGCAGTGGCACTAACAGGTTATCCTGGATCAGCTGAAAGTTGTGCTTAAAAGTTTAAGACTTAAACTGAAGAATGATATGGAGATTGATAGATTTCTCAGTGCTGGAGTGAGCATAGAGGAGAGGGGCTGGAGGAGGCAAACTCTCAAATTACACTTTCATGGTTTATACGTTAGATAAGAAGCTACTCTTCTGGTTTATAAATATGATTCTCTTTGTTCTGTAATAAAGATCGGCATTGGCACCGCCCTTGGCACATCCAGTGGCCTCACCTAGCATTGTGAAAGCCCTTCGGTTGGTGTACTGCCACTTCATTTTAAAAGGATGCACCAGGCCCTGGTGCCTTTCCACAGCAATGCAGGTCATAGTGAGAATTTCTGTCACAACGGCAGTACACTGGACAAATGGCACCATCTTGCAGATGAAGGCACCTGTGGTAAGAAAAGAGGAAAAGACATACATCAAAAGGAAATTTTATCTGTCTCACTGTAATCATCACAATTCATTCTGAGCCTCCGTTCAAAAGTTTCAGGACTGTAATTACATTAGAGACACAAAACAATCGAAAAAGACTGCATTTGCTTAAATTTTAGTTTTCTAACTGAATTCTAAGTTCCTAAAAGCGATATACTTACGTGTGATAAGACAAGGAGAGGGTAAATCAGTATCTAACCATTGGTAACATGTAGGAAAGATCAATGAGACCTTTGTTTGGGGAAGAGCGAAGGCAGGATGGACTGGTCTCCCAACATCAATGCTAAATGGCAATCTTTCATTCTTCCCTTTTGTTTTCTTGTCAAGTCATAACAAAGGGATAATTCTTACAACGATTACCAGATTTCTCATTTTATCTTTCAGTCTCCTTTGAATCCCTGTCCAAGACTTTACATTGGGATTATACCATTATTTTCTTAACTGAGTTTACTTTCTCTGATGCAATGGTTTCAAACTGGTGGCCATTGGGCCAGATTTGGCCTGCAAACATGCTTCATTTGATTTCCATAAAATTTAAAAATTATTTTGATATTATCAATCTTTTAAAATGCTTATTCCATCTGTCTAGGTCATTCATCATTGGGATTTTTGAGCCTGGTCTGTCACATTTGCTGTTGAATTCACCCTGCTAACTGCAACCACATTACTTATTCTCAACCATCAGAGAACCGTAAACGCTGGGAATACGGAGTTGTAAGAACCCCAAGAGGTCATGTAATCCTAATCCTCTCTTTTCTCTCCCAAATGCTCTCCCATGCTCTACTCGAAAACAAGTTGAACACCCCTAATTTGAAAACCTGAAATCTCAAATGTTCCAAAATGTGAAACTTTTTAATCACCCACATGATGCTACAAGTAGAACATTCCATACTCTACTTTATATGATGAGCTGCACTCAAAATTATTAAAAATTAATACATAAATACATAAAATTATTAAAATTTTTATTTTAAATGGCACACAGTAATTTATCAAAATTACTACAAATTAATGCATACAATTATTAAAAATATTAAACAAAATATTTTCAAATTTTTTTGTTTAAATTTGTTAAATTTAATTTTGTTTTATTTTGTTAAATTTTGTTTAAAATTGTTAAATTTAAATTGTTGAAAATATTGTGTTTAATATTTTTAAGATATATAGATGAGGAGTATTTGACACATAAATGAATTTCATGTTTAGACTTGAGTCCCCTCATGAAGATATCTATATATGCAAATATTCAAAAATGCAAAAAAATTTTTTTAAATCTGAAATACTTCTGGCCCCCAGCATTTCAGATAAAGGATACTCAACCTGCACCTCCCCAGGAGCCTCCTTGCTGTCACACTCCCACCTCAGGGCTTTGCAAGGCTTTTCCTTGTCTTTGGAATGCTCTTCCCTAAGAAAACTCCCTCACATCCTTCACTAAAATCTTTACTCAAACGTCACTATGATGGATAATTCTATGTGTTAAATTGACTGGCTTAAGGGATACCTAAATCACTGGCCAAACAGTATTTCTGGGTGTGTCTGTAAGGACGTTTCTGGAGAAGTTTAGTTTTGAATCAATGAGTGAAGAAGATCCTTCCTCCCCAATGTGGTTTAGCATTATCCCATCTATTGAGGCCCTGAATAGAAGGAAAAGGTGGAAGAAGGGCAAATTTGCTATCTGCTTAAGCTGGAACACTAATCTTCTCCTGCCCTTGAACATCAATGCTCCTGGTGCCCAGTCCTTAAACTAAGATTTGGATTCAGACCATTGAACCCCTGGTTCTCAGACCTTCAGGTTTAGAGTGGATCTTCACCATCAGCATTCTTGGGGCTCCAGCTTGCAGACAGCAGATCTTGAAACTTCTTAGCCTCCATCATTGTGTGAACTAATCCTTCATAATAAATCTCGTTCTGTATATCTCCATAGATCCTATTGGTTCTATTTCTCTGCAGAACCCTAACTAATACAATCACCTTCTCAATGAGGCCAGCCTACTGTAACAAAAATACTTGTAGTGCAGTCTTTCCCATTCCTTTTCCATCACCTCTCACTCCTCATCTCTTATTTTATTCTTTTCCTGTAATTCTCTCTACTTTTAAAGATATATACATATTACATATACTATATATTTTACTATTTGCTTGTCCTTATTTATTTAAAGTATCCCAACTCTTACTAGAATATTAATAACCCAAGAACAAAGATTTTTGTCTCCTTTTTTCACTGATGTATTCCCAGCATTCAAAATGGCACACAGTAAGCCCTGAACAAATATTCAGTGAGTTGAAGAGAACCAATGAGTAGGAGGCTCTTAACCTCTGAAGGTATCCCATTTAACTTTGGAGAGGCTTTAACTGAAAAAAAAAAAAGTTTCTAGTTTTGTTTTGAAAGTCTCAGAACCAACCATTTTTTCCCCAAACAATGGCTCCTTATATATTTGTAAGAAGCTTTTATATCTCTCCTAAGTCTTGTCTTTTCTAATAATCCCAGCTGTTTCACATTTGATACACTTTTACAACCTTTCAAAAGGTCCACTGGGGCAGGGAATCCACTATGGACCATGGAGAAGGAAACCAACTGTGGTCAGGATGTGGCCCGGTAAAAGCAGAAACTATGGGACTATATTGCCTTCCCAGGCCTAAACATCCTCTTCTATGACTGTAACTAAAGTTTATATTAGTCTTTTGAGCTAGTAATTTCAAATGGTCAGCTTCTGTTAAACTTGGAATCAACTTGAAAAGAACTGGATCAATTTAATACTAGATTTTGTTAACCCAAGAACCCCTTACCTCCTAGCCTATGACTAAGTGAAAAAACAATGTATTTAGAGATCACTCTAGGTATACCCTTTCCAATCTTTTTGAAGAGCTCCCAATGGCACTCCAAGAATCAATCTTAACCACTCTCAGTACTTACTACAGTTTCCTAATTCCCAACCCTGTTCAAAGTAAGGGCCCCTTTTTTTTAGAAAGGTAATTTCGATGCCAAGTGCAAGAATTTACTTTCATTGCTAATACATTTCACTGTATTTTGATACTTATTATTCTGTGAATGCATTAACCTACCTCAAATCCTGCTTTGGATGTAATACTTCAATAAATGTAATACTTGAATATGTGAATAAGTTATTAATCTGGATATTTAGTTGTCTTCGTTTCTTGCAATTTCATCAAAATTTTTTCTATTCTTTCAACCAAATTGTTTATAAAAATTATTAATCAGTTCAGGGTTATAGGAATATTAGAAGAAACTTTTTATGAAATGGACATGGATCCACATGGTACCAACATACTTTAGATATCACTATCCTGAAAAAAAAAAAAAAGAGTTTTTGTCACCATATTCACTGTAGTGTTATCTCATTATAGTGTTATCCATCCTAAATATGTTCATTTTGCTTATCATAACAGCATGGGACATCTGTTAATTGATTCTGATATCAGGATATATTCTGAGCCAGGTGTGGTGGCTCATAATGCTTATAATTCCAGCACTCTCGGAGGTTGAGGCAAGAGGACTGCTTAAGTCCCAAAGTTTGAGATTGCTGTGAGCTATCATGCCACCATGACACTCTACACAGGGTGACTGAGTGAGACTCTCATGTCAAAAAAAAAAAAAAATACTTTTGACCCTGATTTATCTGAGCTATTATTAGTCACTCTGAGCCTCAATTTCATCACTTGTAAAAAAGGTATTAAGAATACCTGCCTGTCCCTAGGATGAAGGAGGGAAGGGGAGGAAAAGGGGTATGGAGGGGAGTGAACTTGATAGAGGGAGGGTTGGTAGGGGAGCCACACCTATGGAGCATATTGCAAGTAAAGTTGGATTTATCAGGTGTAGAGAACAAATGTTTTAATCCTGTAATTGGGTAAAAGTAGTGAAGGCTACGTTGCTTAGTAGGATGTAAGCATTCCAATTTGTACAAATAATCAACACATTGAATCCTATAATGGCATACATGTATTTATGATCTATGTATGAATGACTTAATTAAAAAAAAAAGAATACCTGCCTGTCATAGGACCAATGTATTTCACAAAATGACATACATACCTAGTTCAGGATGTGCTCTTTTATCATTGGGTAGCCTAATTAAAATAATTGTGGTAAATTTGGTACCTTTAAAAACTGACCACTAAAGGACATCTATTAATAATTTGATAACCTTATCTTTGCAATAGATACTACAGTTCAAAGAGGTTGAATGGTGTGCTCATGTCCACACAGCTATTTGCTGACAGAATGAGGGCACAGCCTCACACTGTCTGACTCCAGCTCTTTCTGTGACCTCACCCTCACAGTGCCATGCTGTGTACCACACGCTTGTCTACATGCCCGTAAATCATCTGTTTAATAACCCACTTGAGAATTTTGCACCAAGTTGTATTTCTACAATGTCATCTTACCCTTTTAAAAAAATCCAGGCAGGATTTGCCCAACTCCTTGCTCTCTGACATTTCTCCAGCAGTTTTCTAAGAAATTACTGACAGTGTTTCCTTGATCACATCTCCAAGTTTCTTCACTGTTCTGACATGTTGATTTCCCTAGGATGCAGATCTGAGTTATTTTAAAAACAGGTAGATGCTGTTTTGCTATCTTCTCCCTTATCTGGGATATTTATTTTCATTCTAACCGTCTTTGTCCTTTTGTACTGGGAAATCATTTTTGAAGGTCTAAGATCAAAGTGAAATAGGTACTGAAGAGTTTTGGTTTTTCTCTGCCCTTCATTAAGTTTCTCTATCAACCTGCCTTTTCTTTTTCAGGTTCTTTGGTGTTGTAATCTCTCTGGCATCTCTTCAATCACTCTACATTTTAGACTTCTGTGATGGAAATTATATAGGTCTAAGCTACTTGTAAGACTGTGTCCTTTGTCATATCTCTTCCCATAAAGGGCAACTTTTAAACTGGGATGGCCCTTCGTTCCCTGCATAGGTGCTGTTTCCTTAGGCTGTCCTTCCCTCTTTTTCTGACAGGATTATCTAATTTTAATACCAGAGTTGCATTCCTCAAAGGCTGCCTGGAATGGATAGTTCTTACATTTTGATTATCCAGCACCCACCTACATGTGTCCTAACAGCAGCATCATTTCCTTCCAGAACATTAACTCGCCCCTCCTGCTGGCTCTGTGAACCCCTACTTAGGAAGATAAGGCAGCAATCATGAGCTCCTCCCTACTGTCAAAGAGTAAAATGCAAACGGAGGGGAGCTTTGAGGTGGTGTGTTCACATACTCACCAGACCCTGAATGCTAACAGATCACTGCTTAGTTCCTGCTGTTGCCTTCTAAGCACCCTAGATCGCTGCCCTTCCTCCAGCTTCACACTGTCCCTGTGCACCTCCGGCATCTTTCTAACACATCCCCTTCTTTTAAACTACTGAAGCATGTAACCAAGTGAACTTATTTGATATACTTCTCTTTTACCACCTTTTTCTCTGGAAGGTAGATTTCCTAAAATGCAGCATACTATGATCAATGTTCCTTCTGTGTATACTCTCAACTGTAAGGCAAAACAGTCCTCAAAATCCTACTATTGCAGTTGGCCCCTGTTGCTGCTCCCTTTCTACTATGACTGACTCTTGCATAAGAAACTGCTATAGTTTTATTTTGCCTACTGGATTGCTTAAGCTTAATATCTTACTGCCATCCATTTCCAACCTTAACTTATTTATATAACTTTATTGCCCAAAAGATGAATTTTTTTGCTCTTGATGGGAATTGTGTCCAGTCTTTTATCCATTCAGTCTCCACTACATACAGAGAAGGTTTCAATGGTTTAGAAAAATAAGTCTTCATTCCTTATAAGCATGATGCTTGAAAATTGAAAACAAATTGTTTTCAATTTGGGCAGTATTTCTGTTCACCCTGGAGGGTAAGAGTGACGTTAAAAAGGATTCAGTTGGAAAAGATAGAATGAAAAAAATAGAGTATTTGTACACAGAGAAGATGAAAATCATTGTTTATTAATTTAGAAAATGGTGTAATGAGCTATCATTGCACAAAAGTACCTAATGACAATAACCACTCTGTGAAGAATTTGTTCCAAGGTCGGTGAAAAACAATGTGAATAGATAGATGGTTGCAGTTTTATAAAAGATACTCCAGACAACCACTATTTGAAATCCTGGTCTAACATTATAAAACAATCTGGTTTATAATTACCTTACTCTCCTGTACCAAATACACAAACTATATTCAGCACTCTATGCAACTTTGTCTCAGTTTAGCCTCTAAGTTTCCAGTTTTGTCCAATGGCTTTGTTTGTTTTCCCAATGTTTCTTAAGTAGCTGCCAGTGAGCACATGTATCAACTCCTGAGTTCTATTTCATTCCACTCAGTCACATTATATAGAAGATTAGGGAGCAAATTACATATAGTTGATAGTAGAACTATTGCACAAGTGTGGCTGAGAACCACACAGAAACAGAACTATGGAATTCTTCACCCAGGAAACCCTCTCAGAGATGACCCCGGAGAGTGACTTCCATCACTGGTCCAGAGAGCACTGTATTTCTATTATAGGAGCTGCCTAAAAGGTGGAGCCAGGCCCTATGTGAAGAGGGAGAGAGGGCCCAAACTCCAGCCCTGATTCAAAAGAAGCAGCTGCAATTACATCTAGTTTAATTTACTACAGCTCCAGCATACAAATCATCTGTAATTTTAAAGAAAATGTTCTAAAACCCCAAAGTTTCAGATGGACTCAATATACCCTGGAATATCTTGCCAATTTAAACTGTATGGACCAAAGAAAAGAACCATAACTGCTACATATTTTAACACAGATTTGTGGCCTGCCTCTTTTTAAATCTAAACCCTCCTTATAATTACTCCTGTTTAGCCTAAGATCATTACCAAGCACTCTAGTAATTATCCAACAACTCAAGAACTTTTCTCCAATGCTCTATTTGTATAGCAGGAGATAAAAAAGAACTTCATCATCCAGTGGGGAAGAAAACCCTGGGTTGGTGCAAAGGAAAGGGCATGAGAGGAGGCAAAGGGAGGTTGGGCTTCTGCAGAGTGAAGAGAAATGGAGAAAAGTCCTACCGGTGCCAGGTGCCAAGAGAAAGACTTGATAATACAGGATCCGTATATAGTAGGTAACTTAGAAGTGAAGAAGATGAGCCATCATTCTCCAGGATTTTTTCTAGAATCATGGAAGGAAACAGAGCTACCCAGCTGGCCCTGAGATAGGACACTTAACCCTACGGTTTAAGTACGCACCACAGTTTGTTCAACCATTCATCCACAAAGGATGTCAGGGCAAATTCCAGTTTTTGACTGTTGCAAATAAAGAAATTGTTCATGTACAAGTTTTGGTGTGAACACAAGCTTTCATTTCTTTGGAATAAATGTTCAAGAATTATAATTTCTGAGTTATATGGCAATTCTATATTTAGAAGAACTGTCAATTTTTTTACCTGAGTGGTTCCAGTCTTGCTGGCAATGTGTAATTGATCCAATCTCTCTATATCCTTGCCAGCATTTGGTGGTGTCCCTATTTTTTATTTTCACCATTCTGATAGCTGTGCAGTGGTATCTCACAGTGGTTTTAATTCACACGTCCCTGATGGCTAATGATGCTGAACAGATCTTACGTGTTTACCTATGGTCTTTATATTCTCTTTGATGAAATGTTTCTTCATGTCGTTTGTCTAGTTTCTAATGGATTGTTTTTCTTTTCACTACTGAGTTTTAAGAGTTCCTTATGTATTCTAGATTCTATTCTTTTGTCAAAGATGAGCTTTGTAAATATTTTCTCCCAGTCAGTAACACGTCTTTCCATCTCTTCACATGAGCTCCACACAACAAAGGTGTTTAATTTTGATGAGATCCAATTCATCAATTTTTCCTTTTATGCACTGTGCTGTGTTGGGTAAGAAATTTATGCTTTGCCCTGAAGATTTTCTCTTTTTTTTTTTTTGAGACAGAGTCTCACTTTGTCACCCTTGGTAGAGTGCTGTGGTGTCATAGCTCACGGCAACCTCAAACTCTTGGGCTTAAGCAATTCTCTTGCCTCAGCCTCCCAAGTAGCTTGGACTATAGGCACCTGCCACAACACCCAGCAATTTTTTGTTGCTGTTGTTGTTGTAGCTGTCATTGTTGTTTGGTAGGTTGGGGCTGGGTTCAAACCTGCCAGCCCTGGTGTACGTGACCAGCGCCCTAGCTGCTGAGCTACAGGCGCTGAGCCTCATATTTTTTTCTAAAAAGATTTATAGTGTACATTTACATCTAAGTCTACATGATGCATTTTGAGTTAGACTTTGTAGTACATGTGAGGCATAGTTAGGGGTTTTTTGTTGTTGATTGTTCTGGCCTATGAACGTGCAGTTGCTCCACACTGCTATTAAACAGGCTATCTTTCCTCCCATTGAATCACAACATTGTCAGAAATGTGTATTGAACATATTTGGGTCAACCTATTTCTGGGTCCTCTACGCTGTTTCATTGATCTATGCCTATTCCTTCACCAACACTACATTATCATGATTACTTTATCTTAGTGAGTTTTTATATTGGGTAGAGTGATTCCTCCCACTTTATTCTTGATTGTCTAGACTGTTTCAGCTATTCTAGGACCTGTGTCTATTTATGTAAATTTTAGGATAAACTTTTCTACATCTATAAAAGTCCTTGCTGAAAGTTTGGTAGGAATTACATTAAACCTATTGATCAAGTTTGTCTTATTTTGTGTTCTTTTGCTGGGTACCTTCACATCTCTAAATATACTGCTTTATACAGACTTATTTTTTTTAATTTCAGATTACTGTGGGGTACACATGATTAGGTTACCCAAGAACCTGGTTCTGCATTCCAGGGAATGGGCTGACTCACCCAGGCTGGGGCCCATACCATGGGACTAATGGTTCTACCCCAAACTCAGCCCATTAGCAGACCCTCATTACCCAACCCTCTCCCAGCAAACTATCTTTAAAAACTTTGTCTCTCAAATTCTCAGGAAGGTGGGTTTGAGAAATTCCTCCCATCTCCTCACTCAATGATATGTGGAATTAACAACTCTTTCTCTGCTGTAAACCCTGCTGTCTTGATGTATTGGCTTCCTCTTAGGCAGTAGGCAAATGAACTTGGCTGAGCAGCAACACTCATTTCAAGTTGAGGATATTCCTATATATTACTAACTTGCTCAAAATTTTTATCATAAAATGAGTGTTGAAATTCATCAGATGTTTTCTTATTTCAATTGATATGATCATATCATTTTTCTTCTTTAGCTACATGATATAATTGACTACATTGATTTTGGAATGTAGTACTAAGTAGCCAGCCTTGCATATCTGGGATAAATCTCAGTTAGTCATGATATATAGTATTTTTAAGACATTGTTGGATTCTGCCTGCTAATATATTAATGATTTCTGTTTCTAAGTTTATGAGAGATTGATCTCCAATTTTTTTTTAATTGTACCACTTTTGTCTAGTTTAAGTGTCAGAGCAACAGAGACCTCAAAGGGTAAGTTGGGAAGTGTTCTCTCCTACTGTGTTTTCTGGAAGAATTTGTGCAAAATTAATGTTAATTCCTCTTTAAATGTTGGGCAGAATTCTCCAATGAAACCACCTGGGCCTGCAAGTTTCTTTTTGGAGAGCTTTTAGTTTCAAGTTCAATTGCCTTATCCCTTCCTCTAAAGAATATTCTTTATCAAAGAATTATGAGTTCATACTTAAAAATCAGAAGGGCTACAATGAAAAAGAACATGATCTCTGCTTATTCCCCAGCAGACACTTCTCTTGTTTTGAATTCTTTTGAATTCTGGTTACCTTCACATCTCTAAATAAACTGCTTTATACAGATTAATTTTTAAAAAAAATTTCAGGTTACTATGGGGTACATATGATCAGGTTACAAAGTTTGCTTTTGTAAAGTCAATGTCCAAGTTATAGGTGTGTCCTTTACCCAGGACATGTACAATATACCCATGCAATTTACTGATTTCAGGTGATCTATATATTGATTTCCTTTAGGATAAATGGGCCTTTGGTTCATTTTTATTACCTTCTACCTCTGCTTCTCCAGAGCTTCTAATTTGCTTATAGTTGTAACATCCTGTTCAATAACTTGGGAAAGTTTTAGAGGATGTATTTCTTAAATTCTACCATGAGCTTTCCTCTATATTTGACTCTTAGAGTCAAATACTAAAGCCCTCGTTACAGGTCTCTCAACTTCCAATGATTTATCTTGTTTCCCACTTTGTAAGATGATGATAAGATCACCTCCCTGCCTCTCTCCTCCTTTTCTCCCTTTTTTCTTACTCTGAACGACTTTTAACTACACCTTTACATTTACTCTATCAAGACTGCTGGCTTTTCATTCTCTTCCATATTTAAGTTGTCTTCTCTTGGCCTACATTTGAATTGTAAAAGACCAAAATCATAAACAGCATTTTAATTGTTATAGCTAATATTGACTACAAAGCCAATATGTATGTTCTAAATATATTTCACTTTCTATGATTTTATAGTCAAGATCCTTGTGAATTTACTTATTGCTCTAAAGTCTGCCGTATTTAATTTCCTTTATATCTGGGCCATGACTCCTTATGGAGTATTTTTCATTATGTTTTTTTTTTTTCCTAGAGTTTCTAGTTAGAAGAAGAAACATGTATCCGCTACATCACAGAATAGTAGTTTAGTCTATTAGGTTCTAGAATTGGGCTGTCTTGGCTTGGATCATGAATCCAGCACTTGCTCTCTGTGTGATGCTAAGACACATTACCTTAATTGCATGGAGTCTTGGGTTTTCTTATCCACAAAATGTAGATGATGACAACAGTACTTGTCTCATAAAACTCTTGCCTCATGCCTTGTAACATGTTTAAGAGAGTGCCTGCCACTGTGCAAAAATGCATTAATGAATGTTAGTACTCTTATTACTACATCACTACCATCAGCAGCAGCATCACCAGCATCATTATTTTACATAGTTTACATTGAAACTTTTTTAAAAACCATATATATTTCTTAGAATCAATTCCAGTGTTTCTCCTTTTAAGATTTTCTTCTAGGAGAACACTAACTTGCAATTTTCATTATTGCCGCCTTGTGTTATTTTGTTTTTAACGACTGCTATACAATTGTCATCTTTAAGTTGATTTTCAATGGATTTTTTTCCCTCTGGTATCTTTAATTTCATGAAATTTACTTCAGCCTTGTTTTGCATGAATCATTTTCAAAATAATGAAGAAAGTAAGCTTCTTACATATTTTTAAATGGCTATAGCTTGAATTAAATTCAATATCGACTTCTTTTCGAATGTTGAATATCTTGCTTTATTCATTTTTAGCATCCATTGTTGGTGCTAATCTGTCTGTATTTTCAGTCTGATTTTTGGTCCCTTATAAATATCCTGGCTTACTATTTGAAAGCTTTTATTGATCTCTTTGTAATTAGAATTCTAAAATGTTTGGGGGAGATGTTTTGAAGCATGTGTCACTTTTCACTATTTCTCCTTAGCACTGTGTGTGCCTGTTATACTGGATGACTTCTCATTTATTTATTTCTGTGCATTTTATGAAGGCTATTGTTTTGTGTAATTCCCATTAATCCGATATTGAGATTCCTGGATTGATTCTTCTTTGTATGCTTTCTGTTTTTTAAGTTTTCTTTGTCTATTTGTTCCACATTATGGAGATTTTTTATTCTTTGTCTTCCAATCCCTCTAATTTATGTACAATTTCAACAATCATATTTTTACATTGAAGAGATTTTCCCTGCCCTTAAACTGTGTCATTTTAGAGGCGCTTCCTCTTGATTTGTCAAGTCAATATCTTAAGTCCAGACATCCCCCATTTAGGATGAGAAACCCATTCCTGAAAGTGAGAACTTGCTATGCGAAAATGTGCATCAATAGCCTAGTTCTCATTATCTAAAATGCCAAATTGAACACCCAACAGATTTCCTTAAGGATAACTAAAACATAGGAAGACCATCATTGATATCTGGGAATGCTGTTTCCTGATTACAAAACATTTCGAATGGCTGTTGTCAGATGGTTTATGTGCCTGCTGCTCTGTATCAGCAACACCCATGATCTTTATGATTTTCACAGAGTGCTGTAAATATGGTTTCCAACCAGCACACAGCGATTAGAATTGCGTTAGAAAAATGCAGGTAAAATTTGCAATAAAAATGGGGCAATGAGATGATGATCTGCTACTTATGAAGAAAAGAGCAAAGTGGAAGTTTGAAGAAAGTTGTAAGGGGTAGAAGGTTAAAGTGTGGTCATTGCCAGTGGTGGTCGAGAGTGATCATCACTGGTGAACTGGGTGGCACAAGGGAAATTTAAGGCAAACTATAAAATACAGAAACTGGCAGAGATTCTCTGACTTTCATTCTGAGGTAGGGACTTCTGAATAGCTTGTCAGGGAATGTAACTGCCACTTTAGAATGAAAAGCTACAGAATAGAGCTTTACTTACTCTCCTCCAGACTATGTTTATAGGAATCTTTGCATGGTGCTATAGAGATATCAGGCAATCACAGTTCACCAAGTATAAGGATAATAGTTCTTTTTCTTTTTTGCCCAACCTGATTTTTTATTTCTAAACAGAAGAGGATTGTGGATTTGACTTCTTTGTTGTGAGTGAAAAATATTTGGCCGCCTTTCTGTCTTATTACTACATGCTTTCTATTTTGTGTTTTCCAGGATATTGTTTGTCATTGTATCCATTTTAGCTCACATATTATTTTCAGCAAGTGGTGGCTAGTGTTTTGAATGAAAACTTTTCAGGTTACCACTATGATTACCTTTTCCAGATTGATATTCTGAACAAGTTCAGTACACGATTTCTTAGCATGACATTTAAAGGATTTTTCAGTCTCTTTATTGACCTCTTTTCAAAGCCAGTCTTCTTTGTGGCTTTTCAGTGGCTCACTCTGAGTAAAGTGATGTGATGCTTCTCTTAACGCCACCAACAGTAGGCACATACACCCCTTCATAAACACTAGGCCTGCTTTTCAAAACAACTGCTTGTGATTTTGGTGTTCTACCAACCGTATTTGGAAAGTAGCTTCAGAGTTTTCCTACATATCATTTTGCTTAGAATGATTTATTGAGTCTGAGGACATAAACGATTCTTCTATAAACACCACCTTAAAAAAATTGGTTGTATTGAGTGATACATTGACTGTACAAGTTAGAGGTTTAAAAGCCAATAAGAGTTTCACTGGAAATATATCAAATAAGGAGACATTCTTCTGGATAGGGCTGTACATACAAAAATACTAATTAGAGTTTATTTCTAGATTCCATTCTATGATTTAGCCATTTCTTCCAGGTTTCATTTATGTGTTTAGCTCAATAGCTTTCATTCTAAAAGCTTTCTTGAACTAACTGACAATCCATGGTGTCCTTACATGTTTAAGAACCAAGTAACATGAAAGACCACTGGCTGCTCTGTACACACACTGGGCTGCTCTTGTCCTCTGGCAAGCTTTGAGTTAGGCTGAGTGGGTCTTCACACTGGGCCTCACGAATTTCAAGCACCGAGGTTTTACTTTGTGGAGCCACAGCTCATACCAGGTCTGTAATTCTCTTCAAGTGCTTCCTTCAAACTGTTTGTATGGACATTTGTACCAGAAAACAAGTTCCCTTGAGTACAATTAAATCTATACTGGTATTTTTGTTCTTATCATTTTTATTATTCTAATAGTTGCAAATACTATTTTAGAAAAGTAGCTGTTTCTTTCCACTCTCCACAAATGACAAAAATTACACTTTCAGATAATAGACTAAAAATGAGCCCAGGTTAAATACTAGAACAGTAAAGCAGAAATCTGCAATAATAGGGTTTCATATCATGTTCTAAAGTTAAAACAACCCATTGTGAAGTAGGAACAGAGGAACTTTTTTGTATATTGCAAAGAAATGGAGAAAGGTTAGGTTAGGCATTAGAAAGAATTTCTTGAATGTAAGGTTATAAACCAACAAAATATAAAGTGAACTTCTTAATAAAAATGCTTCATAAAATGTTAGGAATATATGTAATTTATGTGCTCAGTTGTCCACCAAGCACATAATAACTTCAAATTTGTATAAACTAATGTCAAAAATAGCGGAATGGGCTCAGCACTCATAGCAGAGTGGTTACAGCTCCAGCCACATACATGGAAAGTGATGGGTTCAAAACTGGCCCTGGCCAGTTAAACAACAATGACAACTGCAACAGCAAAAAAAAAAAAAAAAAAAAAAAAATAGCTGGGCATTATGGTGGGTGCCTATAGTCCCAGCTACTTGGGAGGCTAAAGCAAGAGAATCGCTTAAGCCCAAGAGTTGGAGGTTGCTGTGAGCTGTGTGATGCCACAGCACTCTACCGAGGGCAATAAAGTGAGACTCTGTCTCAAAAAAAACTCCCAAAACCCAAAAATAGCAGAGTGACTAAATAATTTACAGTACATCAGTATAATATAAACCATTAAATAATATTTCAAAGTATGTTTAATAGTGCAACAGAAATCCAGTTGAAATCAAATAGTAAACAAATAATATAATCATGTGCACACGTACACAAACTTTAAAGGGTTTCTACTTTGCTAAAAATATATGTAGGAAACATCTAAATACACTGAAGGTAATACATTGGAATGATCATTATAATGCTCTCTGGCTGTGCTAATAAATACTTATTATTTTCTTTATGCTTATTTATTCTATTCATTTATTAGAATGTTTTGGACTACAAGTAAAAAGAAAAATTCAACTCAAGTTTCCCTCATAAACAATGAGGGAAATGCATGATCTAACAAGAAAAGGATTTCAGAGGTAGGGTAGTAACAGGATGGTAAATTCCATAGCATGATGACTTCACTATGCATCCGGCTTCTCTCTCCCCTGGGCAACTTATCTTCCTCAGCTTGGTTTTGCTTTTGTTCTTAGGATTGTCACTTTGTACAAGTAAGGTGACTGCAGTATCTCCAAGCATTGTGTCCCGAATAATAATCAAAGACCAAATGGGGAAAAGTAAGTACATACTTTTCTCAAGTCCTTCATTAAAGTAAGGAGAACCTCAGACCCCAGGGCTAGAATGGCCCATTTTAAAGATCATCATTGATGAGGGAAATTAAATTTAAAACATTGTTCTGAATCATTCAGATCCATTTCCAAGAGCTAAGAATAGGTCATAACCTTCCCCAAAGAACATGCCCACCCAACACCTTGAACATGGGTTCAGGTTTTGTAAGGAATAATATCAACGAGGCCTAAATAAATGGAGAAGTAATCTACACTTATGCACGGGGAGCCAGAAGTAGCTTCCTATTGCTTCTGCAACAAAGTACCACAACCTTAGTGACTTACAGCAACTCAAATCCCTATCTTACAGTTATGGAGGCCAGAAGTTTAAAATGGGCCAAGCAGGCTGTAGGAAGGAATTCATTTCCTTGCCTTTTTCCGTTCCTAGAGGTTGTCTGCATTCAATGCCCTGCACCACTCTGACTTCTAACACAGTTGTCACATTTCCTTCTCTGTTTCTGACCCTTCAGCCTCCCTTTTATAAGGACCTGTTAATTACATTGGGTCTCTCACCCCCAGATAATATAGGATATGCTCCCCATCTCTAGATCTTTAACTTAATCATATCAGAAAAATTTCTTTGGTCATGCAAGGTAACATAATCGCAGGTTGTGAGGTTTGGGATGGGGAATCTGTAAGAGAACATGATTCTATCTTAATACCTGAAATCAACACGTTGCACAGTAACTTAACTTTGTGAAGATGTCAATTATCTCCAAAACATTATGTAAATTTAATGCAATACCAATCAAAATCCTTGGAGGATCTTTTCAGGTAGTTGACAGACTTAATTTTAAATGCATATGGAAAAATAAAGGTCCATGCACGCCTAAATCAACTCTGAAAAAAGAACGTGGGACTTTTCCTATGTAATATTTAGAAATGCTAAAAGCCTTTGTAATAAGCACCTAGTGGGAATAGGCAACAAGACAATCTTTCAAAATAGAGCTAGGAAGACTGGAAGGGGATATGTAATTAAGGTGGTACCACAAATAGGTAGACAGATAATGAGCTGTATAGAGAGTAGTAGCTTTCTACATGAAGAAAAATAACCCAGATTCTCATGTTACATCATATACAGTTCCCTTTATCTCAGGGGATACTGGTCCAAGATCCCTGATGGATGCCTAAGACCATGGGTTGTACAGAACCTGACATATACTATATTTTTCCTATATATATTGCAAAAAGACAATCAGTCCAGGGCCACTCCCTCAACTCCTTATGCAAAAGAGAAAGTAAAAGCCTCAGGCTCATGGGAAGAACAGGCTCCACAGATGATTCATTAAGAGCATTTCTTACTAACTTTCCATAACCAAGGACATGCAAAATGTACCCTATGTCTAGCACCTAAAACTAAATTATTATTCCACACAAATAATAAATTACAAGTTTATCTGAAAAGGAACAAAACCGGAAATGAGACAGAATCAGATATTCTTCCACCTACCCGGGGATATCTACATCATTCATGCTTTATTGACATGCTCATTTTATGTAAAATGTACATTTCTTGGGCCTCACCAGAATGTAATAACTATCTCAACAGCTCCCTGGTGCCTGCTGTCTCCCTTCTCTCTGTGTGCCTTTAAAATGCTGTAGGTTCCACTCTCCCCCTTAGAGAAACAGCCACAGCTTGTCTGCAGTGAGTGATTTTCCTGGACCTGTCCTCAAAATCTTGGCTTATTAAACCTTTATACCTGTGATTTTTTGCCTTAGTCATTTATTTGGGTTGGCAATACACACCTATGATAAAGTTTAATTATACGTTCGGCACAGAAAGAGATTAGTAACAATAATAATAAAACATAACAATATACTGTAAAAAAAGCTATATGGATGTGGCCTCTATCTCTCTCTTAAAATACCGTAATGTTTTCAGATCACAGTTGGCCATGGGTAACTGACACCACAGAAGGTAAAACCACAGGTAAGGGGTACTACTGGACAAAGGTAAACTCTAAGTAGACAAATCACCTGCGAAAAATAAAAGTAGTAGCTCAACACAGCCCTATTGATAGATGTTTTTAGTAAAAGCTGAAAGATTTATAGCAGGGGTCCTCAAACTTTTTAAACAGGGGCCAGTTCACTGTCCCTCAGACTGCTGGAGGGCTGGACTGCGAGCCCCAGGATGAGTCGGCTGCTAAGCAGGACAGGTAGAGGTGGCAAAAGCACCCGGCAGGCCGGATAAATGTCCTAGACAGGCTGCATGTGGTCCACAGGCCGTAGTTTGAGGACGTCTGATTTATATGATCAGAAGAGAAATGAGTATGCACAGATGTTTTTAAAAAGCAATTGAGTGCAATAACAATGCATCTCTACACAATGTAATAAGAACAAACAAATTGAAGGATACATACCCGAAATACTATTGTAGTTGTCTACACGGGGAGAAAGGAGTAAAAGCAGGGAAGAGGGATATGTATACACACACACACACACACACACACACAGAGATGTGTATATATATGTGTGTGTGTGTGTGTGTGTATATTTCTCTGTATATACATGTACCTGTGTGTGTGTAATAAATACAGAGAAGATATTGCTCAGGTGATAATACTAGTATATTATTAATTGAATGCCATGAATCTGAGATCTAACAGATAGTATGAAAGCAAGAACGAGTAAGAAAAGTAGGGGAGGAGGAGAGAGAAGAAAAAGAAAGCCGATTAATAATTTTGCAAGAGAGATAAGCTGAAATGGGAATTTTTTTAAAAAGAGGTAACCAAGACTTCAGGTTGAAGAAATCAGGACTCATCAGTTACATTTCCAGCAGTTACTTGAAGGGGGGTATTCAGATGCCCTTCCCTACAACAGGAAAATGTATTCACTGGGAATTCCAAGGCCTAGCCCCGGATTCCAGGCCCTAGTTCTCAAGCACCAGTTCTCAAACTCAGCTATATATTGGAATAACTGGGGAGCCCGGATACCCCTCTGAGAGACTGAGTTATGGGGTATGCCTGGGGCCTTGGGGTTTACAGAAGTTCCCAGGTGATTTTCATATGAAGCAAAGCTTAAGAACCACTGGGCTACAGAATGCATTTGAGAGGGAACCTCCACCTCAAGGTCCACCTTTGTAATAATAATGCTTCCAGTTACAGGGGACTTGGGGGGTTTGGGGAGGAGGGGATATCTTAGTTTGTCACATTGATTTATAATTTTATATTTTACCTTCTCATTCATTCAAGCACTTGTTCATTCACTCACCTCTGGGTCATACACCACTCTAGGCTCTTTGAATACAGGCTGCTCAAAGCATATACTTTCCATGCTCTTATTTAGGGATGAAAAGCAGGCATAAAACAATATCCTACAAAGTAACATGTGATTACAAAGTGGTATTCCAATAAATTCTGTTCAAATACAGTCAAAATACTTATTTAAAAAAGTGAAAAGCTGGGTTCAAGTTGAATGGGAGATGGCAAAAGAAAACCATGTGTTACAGTAAAAGTAACAGAATGTTGCTTGTCACCTGTTATAAGCCATAACTGCCCAAGTGTGCTGGCAGTGGACAGCCAGCTCTCCAAGATTAAAGAAAAAATAAAGATGCCTTGATTTGTAGTGTTTGCCAAGTTTCTGATGTAAATACTCCCACCAGGACTAATTGCTAACTACCAACATGATAGAAATGAACGTGGAGTTGGGGTAAGATCCACACAAGCAGCCTTTGTGGGCCGGTAACAAGGAGCTCACTGGGTACCTGATAGTACCCAAATAAATGATCACTAAAAAGCATGCCAACTTACACGCCTTTTATTACTCGTGGCCTTTTTATTTTGTTTTCTTCTCTGTCCTTTCTCTGTTATGGAATCTCCATTCCTTGGCAGACTAGCTGGGGATGGAAGCTTGCATAGATAACTTATCTTTCACCTTCCTTCACTGCTCTCCATTAACTGCCAGAGTTTTGCAACAGAATGGCATTGTCCCTCTGCTCTCTCTCCTTTGGTCCTTTTTTATGCCTTGTACTTGCTTAAAGTGTCCTTGGTCGAGGCTGGGCCACACTGATGATGAGGTTCTAAGTTAAAAGACAAACTTCCACTCTAGTGACATTTATGGAGCATTCACCACGTGCTGGGTACTGTTCTAGTAAGTGTTAACACCATCAACTCATAAAACCTTATAGCCACACTAACAGATAAGTGTGTTGTCATCTCCATCTGTTGTAAGAAATGAGGGATGAGGGGTGGCACCTGTGGCTCAAGGAGTAGGGCGCTGGCCCCATATGCC
>NW_003852559.1:139540-142788 GCF_000181295.1 Otolemur garnettii | reverse complement strand
AAAAAAAAAAAAAAAAAAAAGAAATGAGGGATGAAGTAACTTGCTCAGTGTGGCTTCAGCTGAGTCATGAAACCAAACACTCCAGCTCCAGAGTCTATACTCTTAACCACCATGGAGAACAGCCCCCAAACCACAGGTTTTCTACAACTAGGATGGAAAACTGGACTTCTAAAAGAAGTAAGTATCTAAGGCGTCCCAGTGTATAGAAGCATCAGTGTGATTTCTTTTAAATGACTTCACTACTTGGCAAATTAATGTGATTCCATTCTCTACCTGTCCACATATTTAGACTTGAAAGACAGCTGATTATTTCCATTTCCTTCTTTCTCCATCTCATCTCTGTACTCCTCACATGCCTCTGCTCTTTCTGTTTTTCTAAATGCCACTAAAAAAATCTTGCTGGGGTAAAATGTTTATAAAATGTTTTTGACTAGTCGGGCTCCTCTGTTACAAATTAGTCATCTCTGCACTTAACATCATCTAAAAATTGAAATTTATTATCCAGAATGAGTACATGACACTCCCCCCCGGCCCCCAGCAACTGAACTCTGTGTTTATTGCAGCAATAAAAACAGACAGAGAGCTATCAGGCCCTAGGCAGAAACCACACATGGTGATAGTCATTCCCTCACTCAGGCACCACCTACGTCTCTTGGCATAATCTAATCTAAAACAGTTTGCCTTTGTCAGTCTCAGCCACGCACAAACATTCTAAGACAGACAAAAACTTACGATTTTATTAGCAACTGATCACAAACAAATCGTTTTTTCCATTAGCTGTGTTCCCTCCTAAAGAGTGACACCAATCTCTCAGGTTTTGTACCCCAGTTCTGAGAGGGGGCCAGGACAAAGCATCACCCCTGTGTGGAAGTGGACCGTGATTGCAGTACTGCTGAGAGCGCTGATAGGTTTCATTTGCTTATGGCCAAGTGTATGCACTCTGGCCTGATTCCCCTTACAGTAGTGGTTTTGATTATGATCATTACACACACACACACACTCACACACGTATGTAACAATTTTATTACGAAAATGTTCTTTGATTTTTTTTTCTATTCTCACATATTTCAGTTTTTGTAAACTGCTAATACAGACTTACCAAGTGGCTTCATGGTTCATTAAGAAACTGAACCTTGCAGTTGGAAATTCACTGCCTCAGAGTAGTGCTATCTCTGCTCCAAAATGAAGTTAAACTCCTTGACATAGCGCTAAAAGGCTCTTCAGGACCCGTATGTTTCTTTCATCTCCAACCCCATCTCTCACTATTTCCCCTTTGAATGCCAAACTCCAGGCATATTAGAGCTACTTGCATTTTCCAGGAAACCCACTATCTCTCCTCAAGAGCTTTCCACAGCATGTTTGCCTTTATTCAGATTTCCGTACAGTGCCTAGCATTCAGTAAATACTAGATTGAATGAGTAAATAAATGAACAGATAAAAAGAAATCTACCAAGATCTATTCAGAGGAATGTACTCCAACAATAATACCTCGCAGATTTCACTGTGAAAAATCCAGACACAGGCTACAAAAAGGCAAAGAAACACTCACTTTCCTTAATTACAATTATGGAACATTGTAATTTCTGAAAAATCAAAATAAGCAGTTTCATCAAAAGCATCTTTCCTTTGAGAAAATTCTCATCCATTTAATTTGGGTCAGTTTGATTTTAGTCATCAACAAATCAAGCAGACAAAGAAAGGTGACTGTGTATTACATTCTCCACCTTCCTCGGCATAATGATGATGCAGAAAAAACTAAGCTTTAATAGCATAAAGCCCCAGTTACTGTGGCAACCACTTCTATGGTAAAATAAGCGATCAGGGAGAGACATGTCGCCACAGTCCATTTGCTAATGAAAAGTTCTCCAGTGGTGGCCTATTACCACTGGCCAGAATAATCTGCCCACGTTCTTCAGAAGTAAGAGTGGACTATGGCAATGGTATATTACAGACCAGCAGGTCTCAAAGCACATGGACTATGAGGGGTATTTTGTTCCAAAATAGATTCTGATTTAGTAGGTCTGGGCTGGGGCTGGAGACCATGTCTAACAAGGACGCAGGTGATATTAATGCTGCTGGTCCATGCACCAGGCTTTAAGCAGCAAGTATAGTGCACAACGGATTGAAAACGTTCTATTTTGTCCCTAGAGAACAACACTTTTCATATGCAATCGTTTTTGTCACAAGGTAATTAGGCCAGAAGTTGGTGCTATGACCACTTCACCTAATGATGTGTCACTCTGAAGGCAGAGTCATTCAATCAAAGGAGTCACTTTTTTCTTCAGCCTTTTCCCTCCTTGGCCTCCCACAACGAGCTCTTGCTCTCTTTTCAAATTATTAAAAATAAATTCGGTTTGTTTCAAAATAAGATATCTTCTAGTTGTCAGTGGAGTAAGCACTTTTATTTATATTAGGAAGTTTATATCAGGAATTTTCTTTTTAACAATAATCAAAATTTTCTATGTTCCCACTACCTAGCGCTGAAGGTATTCAGAGCCCAAATGTCTCAGTACACAGTTCTGGCTCATAGGTCTCTCATTTAATATTTTTTGATTAGATTTTCATAGGATCCTTAAGGAAATGTAATCAAATCACATTCTCATAGAGTCACCTTCCCATCTGTCAGGAACATCTGTAAATTAAGATTTTCTGACCATAATAGTAAAATGTGGATTTTTTTTTTTTTCAGTTCTCTTTCTCTCTCTGTACTTTTTGCTACATGCCCTCATCCAGGAAAAGCAAAATAAGGTGAGATGTGTATGCAGCTGCTTTCACTACAGAGAAAGTCTTTCTTTAGCATGTTTACTGTAAGAAGATAAAATCCCAGCAAGGTATTTTGAGGATACCGATAAACTGATTCTGCAGTTTATATGGAGAGGCACGAGATCCAGCCTGGCCAGCCTGACATTGAAGAAGAAGAAGAAAGTTGGAGGACGGACACTTACCAACTTGAAGACTTATTATAAAACTACACTAATCTAGATAATGTGGTACTGGGGAAAGAACAGACAAGCAGATCAATGGAACAGAACAGAATAGAGAGTTTGGAAGTCACATAGTTATAGTCACCTGATCTTCCACAAAGGAACAAAGAATACAATGAAGCAAAGACTGGCTTTTCAACACATGGTGCTGAAACTGGGCATCCGCATACAAACAAGTCTATCTAGACATGATGAGAAAGATCATTTAAAATGCAGTCTCTTAAGAATAAAAGCAAATCCGATTTAGATAACTTACCTAATATG
>NW_003852559.1:136034-139242 GCF_000181295.1 Otolemur garnettii | reverse complement strand
TCAAAAAAAAAAAAAAGAAACACCAAAAACTTGAGAGTTTCATAGATAAATTTAAAAGAAACAGATCAGTCAATTGACTTCTCTGGAGTCCATAAAGTTTCTTCCGTTTTCAGTCTCCAGGGGATTTTCTGAGGAAGGAGCCAACATTACATCCCATTTCACACACCAATCATGCCTAGGACACTGCCCTTTCTCGCAACCCTGCTGAAGGAAAGGCCCTGTGGTGTCCCACAAACATGTCCCTTCCCCTAGTCCTTTCCTGATGGAACCATATCAGACCCTAAACTGAAGTCAACAAAATTCCTTCTTTTGGGAGTGAGAATAAGGAAATAGAATGAGGATATGGAGGGGGCTGAATCCAAAAGCATATATAGAAAAGATACAAGCAAGAGTGGGGGCGACAAGTGTTGGGGGCCTAACACAGCCACACATGAACCTTTCCCCTCCTCCTCCTCCTCCTGAGACAGAGACACAAGGGATCCGGCTCACCCACCCTCTCTGCACACACACACACACTGAAGTGAAGTTCTTGACAAAGACCCTAACTTTCCCTGCAAGCTGTGGAATTCACTCACCCCTAAAGCCCCATATAAAAGGGGTGCCTAAAGTACCCTGGGGCACAGACGCCACCTTTGCACTGCACAGGTGGGTCCCCCTCCCCTTTCAATAAACCTGACCTGAACATCTCCCCTCCGTTCTCATCTCTGGGTGCCACTGCTTACACCTTTCAATAAGGATTATGAGAAAGTATAATAGAAAACCTAAAGACACAGAAATATAATGAGGAATAAAATTTATAAGTGCAGGAGTTGTCCTAGCTTGTTTTTTCTCTTCCACCCTTTACTCTTTAATTAAGAGAATCCTTGCTGAATATTTACTTCTCCTGGGCATTTAATTAACCAGATTGCATGGACTAAGGTGGGGGAGATATTAGGATATCAGGATAGGATATGTGTGTAAACAAGACTGGCAGAAGGAGACAGAAAGTGTGAGAAAGAGAGAACATAAAGAAAATATTAAAGAAGGAAAGAAGAACAAAGCCTGAGCTGGAGTGGAGGAAAGGAACTAGCCAATGAGAAAGCTGAAAAGATGACTGGCTGGACTTGTACATCATCAAAGTGTTCAGAGAGGTCCCGCATTACAAGACAAGGGCCCAAGCGAGTGGGATGCTTTGTAATGTCACTGGGGGGCAACACTCTGCCTACAGTCCGGGGTAGCCTGGAAAGATACACAGGCCTTACAAAAGGAAGAGTTTCGTGAGGTACCACTACAAGGTGCAACAGAAAAGACTTAAACGTAATGAGATAAAGGGGTTTTAAGACATATTTGTGAGTGATCGAAACCTTTTAAGATTTCTTTGAAATATACAATTAAAGATTAAAGTTATCTTACATTAGTGTTGGTTACTGCACTGAACTCCTTTGAATTTGACAATGTAACTAGCTGGGGCCACTTGGAGAAGTAGGATCTATCTGGCCTACCAAACATCAAGGGGAAGGCAGCAGACAGGAGATAGTAAAAACAGAAAACAAACCAAAAGATTAAACACTCGAATAATAAAAAACAATCAGATTGAATAGGCAGGCCTTTCCTCACTGCTGGAGAGCTAAAGTCACATTCGCAGCCGAGCCCTGGAGACTCATGAATTCTTCATGCTGAGCTCCACAGAGCTGCTACTTCAGGTTCCACTTCAATTTCCATGAGCCCTACCTTCTACTGTCCTCAAATCCAAAAGGGAAACCCCTCTCTATTATTGCTACAAAACTGCCTTGCCAATTATTTTAGGTAAACTGAATCTTTGTCCATTGCAACCAAAAAAGCAAAAATATGATATATACAAGGGATAAGTATAATCCCATTCTGAGGAGGCACATCACAAAAATAAATACGACTGATTCCTGAAAAGCCTTGACTAATAAGATGATGTGCATTAATTCATTCAAAAAATTTTTTTTTGAAAATCCCCAGGGTGCTATTGAGAACTCACTAGTTCATGCTAGGCGATGAACTAAGCGCTGGGGAAACCTTAACAGAGCCTACATGCTAGTGGGAGAGACCTAAAATGGAGCGGTACCTAAATCATGTCAAGTCATACAATTCACATGTGTTATTTCCTCAGTACTGAAAATCTAATTTGAATAACGTGTTTGCTGAATTAACCAGCTGTTTTAGCCTCTTGCAAACACAGTGTGAGCATCTATATTTTATACCTAATGATTCTGTGTGTAAGTGATATAAATTTTTAACAGGTTCTACATCTTGCCCAGAGTTTTATTTTATTTCATTAAGCCCTGACTGAATTTTTTTTAAGCCCCAGGCCAATGCTAATTTCTAAGGCTGTCTCACCCTGCTGTTAGAGAACGTCAAACTGTTCTTACCGGTGTTTCTTCCTTAGAATCCACTGAGGAAGTCACTGCTTGGATCAGGTTCATATTGATACTTAGATTAGATCTTGGGCCGATAAAATTCTTTCTTATAAAAACAAAACATTGTTTGTAAATACTGCATTAAAAACTTTTTTTAAAAAAGCGAGCATGTGGTTTCATCTGTAGAATAGCTTGATAGTTACTGCTATTCCTGAGCTGATAGAGACTTCTATGAATAAGTATGTGTATTAGGAGGTTCACGGGCAGGGCCACTGATGGCCAATGTGCAGGAGTCCATATGTATGAGGGTTTCTGAAGAAAAGATCTTTTTCTTTGCAAAAATTTGCCCTCCAGATCCCAAACTAGCATGTGAGGTGGATAGGGAGAACTGAGGGAGGCACCACTGTATAAATGGGGCCGAGGCAGGTGGTGAGCGCTGCTTATTATAGAAAGAAGATTTCTGGTATTATCAGTGCTGTTAAAAAACCCACCACTAAAACAGACTGTTTGAGTTCAAATCCTAACACCAGCATTCCCGATCTATGTGAGCTTGGGCAATTTACTGAATGTGATAGATTATTGTTAAAAAAGAAAAAAAGAGGGCCTGGCGTGGTGACTCATGACTATAATCCTAGCACTCTGGGAGGCCTAGGTGGGTGGATTGCCTGAGCTCACAAATTTGAGACTTGCCTGAGCCAGAGTGAGACCTCGTCTCTAAACATAGCTGGGCATTGTGGTGGGTGCCTGGAGTCCCTGCTACTCAGGAGGCTGAGGGAAGAGAATCGCTTAAACCCAGGAGTTTGAGGTTGCTGAGTTATGATGCCATGGCACCTACTGAGGGG
>NW_003852559.1:135061-135788 GCF_000181295.1 Otolemur garnettii | reverse complement strand
CCAGGCCTCCAGATATTTTGAAGCATCTGTTCTCCCTCTCTTGAAAGGTAAGGTGCCTCCATGTAAGGAATTCTGGGCTACCCTGGTGAAGGAGGAAACCACATGGGACAGAGATGACCCGTCTTTTGCTGAGGTCATCTAAAACAATGAGCCCCTGTGAGGTCACCAGATGAATGTAGTGTCATGAGCGACCAAGGTAAGGCCAGCATAATAACTAACCAGCCAATTGGGCCAAGCTGAAATTGCTGACCCACAGAATCCTGAACACTGATTTCTTCCATTCCCTAAATTTTGAGTGGTTTATTAGAAAGAACAAGTAGCTGATACGCTAACACCTTACCCCATTTTCCCATCTATAAAATGAGAATAATAATATTCCTGGCACAAGAAAGCTCTAATGTCAAGAGTTTGGTGTTCCTTTCAATATTATTAGTCCCGCTTCTCTGCAGTACAGAGCAAGGGTCTGGTGCCCAGGATTGCCCACATCTCTGCATGATGGGAAAGTCAAAAGACAACAGTCACGGCACTGACATCATTGCTTCCCAGCCGGTCTGACTCTGGTGGCTAAATTTAGTGCCCTAATGCACCTTTTCAGGTCATGAGCTGTGCAGCGAGAATGTCCACAAGATAACTAACTGGCTGCATGTGCTGACGGCCAAGAGCCATTCAGCTGTGGTGGGATGGGGAGTTTGACACAAACACGTCAAGGGAACTTGTTCTGAAGTAT
>NW_003852559.1:132546-134826 GCF_000181295.1 Otolemur garnettii | reverse complement strand
AATTTTTCAATGTGTTAACCTAGAAAACTATAATGGACCTGATTATTACAGTTGTTTGGTATTAATATGTATCAAATGTATTTGCAATATTACTAATAGTGCAATGACAGTTTATTTTTTAACTCTCTATTATCCTTATTAGATATAAATCTATTGTTCACACAAATTCCAAATAGTAATACTTTAAATCTGTGAACCACAGTTATAGCTCCCTTTTACTGGACCCCCACTAGGTGCCAGGTCCTTTTTATACATAGGGTCATTCATTCTTACAGCAGCCCTGTAAGGTGGGCATAAGTTTTCCCAAGGTTATAGAAGAAACTATAGCAAACAGAAATTACATAATTATCATAAGTCAAACACTGTGTTTGCCAGCCTATAATAGTTATGGATATTAAATATATCTCAGTTCCACAAGGAAAATTATTTTTAAAAAGCTTGATGATTTTTCATCCATGTATTAAAGAAGACTTTCAAGTGAGATTTTACAAACAAAAATACGTAAATACTGTATACTCCACACAGAAATCAAATGGGAACTCCTAAGAACTGAATATGCATTAATATTTTTATTAAAATATAGCATGATGTGAAATTTCTAGCTTTGTTATAATTTCTGTGGCTGCACTGAACGCTGGGGGGCAGCATCAAACATTGTTTCACATTATAACTTCTCAGGTCTTCTAATGGGGGGGAGATTTAAAGCCAGGCAAGGTAACTTATAACCTAGTTAATACAGTAACTTACAAGTAGTAGAGTAGGATTACAGCCCCAAAATGTGATTCCACATTACAAGTTCACTTTCAGTGCACCCAACTGTCTCCCAGGGCGTGAGAAATAGAAGCTGTCTTTAAGATTTCTATTATCCTTAATCGTCTACAATCATTCTGGTGCAATGTGAAATGTATTTCTCAGAAATCCAGCCATAAGAAGAACAAATTCAGTTTTGCAGAGCTAGATTAAAAACAATAAGCATTTATGTGAGTACTTCAGAATTAATCATTATGAATCCTTAGACAAAAAGGAAACGTGGAGTACATCTTCTGCTGAATCTTCTCGAAGGTACAGACTGAGAGGGAACTGCCAAGATCAAGTTCCCCAAGTTCATTCACTGACTTTTCAATAGTTCCTCAGCTGAGGGAGAAGCACATCGTCCAGCATGGAGGGGAAGTGGCAGCCAAGTAGCCAGTCCACTGCATAGGACACAAAGGAGATGGGAGCAGCAGGGGGGATGCCAGCACCCCCTCTCAGACCAGGGGAAAAGACAAGAAGCGGCTCCTCAAAACTCTGGTTTGGTTTGATCCTGGAAAGCCCAGGGAAGAGCGTGGGCCCCTTGGGAGAACACACACTCAGGGGCTACAGTCACCATTAACTAACTCAGTCCGGTAGGCTCCTGTGGCTCATTCTATTGTACACGTGTCTGCCCTGAGTGCCTTCCTCTGGAAGAACTTCCAGCTGAGCAGTCGAGCCTTCCCAAGAAGCTTGGTGGCTAACAGGGCCACAAGTGTCACTACTGCCCTGCAGTTTGGCTTGTCACACTTCCACAGATATAGTGAGTAAGGAAACAATGGGTGTCAATGAATTCAGGAAGTCTGCTACTTACACCCACAGCAAAAGCAAGATCAACACAGTGTCAGCTCCCTGTCCCCCAAGTCCCACAGAAAGACACCAGACCTGGAGGGCAAGGTGACAGCATGGGAAATGGGCTGCTCTGCAGGAGAGGAGCCACCCTTAAACAGAAAGAAATTTCGAAGTTGTACCCTGAAAGCCTGTGGCTTTACCTTCAGTGGGAGCGAGGCAGGAAGTCCTGCACTCAACCCAGACCCATCTAGAAGAGATGGATGAGTGACAGTCTCCCCGGGCAGGGAAAGGAAAGTGCCTCCCAGGGGCTCCTTGGCAGCCTTCCCCCGCTTGTTCCAAGAGCCATGTCCGGCCCTTTGAGTAGGAGCAACACCACCCTCACACCCCACTGTCAGGAGCATGTGTCTAAGGTCTGGGCAGAGGGTTTCACAGCCTGGGGTACACAACTGGTTCTGCCAGTAAGAAAGCAAGACCAAACTGGCTGGAATCCTCCTGGAATTTTCTGCAGTGACCAGGAAGTGTCCTCTCTCACCTCCTAAGATAGAAAATTTTCATCTTTCTTCTTATATTTTTTATTGAGGTAACACATCTATACCATCAAATTTATGATTTTAGCCATTTTTAAGTGTATAATTCAGTGGTATTAATTACATTCAGTGATATGTAACCCTCACCACTATCTGCTTTCCAAATTTTTCA
>NW_003852559.1:129908-132291 GCF_000181295.1 Otolemur garnettii | reverse complement strand
TTTTTTTTTTTTTTTTTTTTTCTTTTTTTAATGTAAACCTATAGTTCCTGAAGTCACGTTTCACAGCTGGGCAAAGACAGTCCAGGAATGTAACCATAATTCAGAATAAAGTGAAACTGGCCATGCAGAGGGAGAATGAATCACTGTTGGAAGATTTAAGTTTACTTTGCCTAGAGCAGTGCTTCTCAACCTTCCTAATGCCACAGCCCTTTAATATAGTTCCTGTGGGTCGTGACCCACAGGTTGAGAACCACTGGCCTAGAGCCAGCCTTAACCCCAAGCCTTTTAGTTCCAGGAGGCAGAATAATCCCTTTTTTTCTTAAAATAGTTTAAGCTGGGCTCTTCTACTTGCAAACAAGAATCCTAATAAAGCAACCACTGGTCAAAGAACATGCTTAGCTACGTTCCAGAAATGCAAATTAAAGACAGGATTCTGTTTATGGCTCATATGTGCACAATGAAATCATTCAAATATTCTCACTGCGAAATTCTTTCCTGTCCTTATTTTAACTGTAAACTGCTGTGGTCCTCAGTAGACAAAAACTTATATCTTGTTTCTGTTACTGCTACTCTCTCACCTCCTAAGAAAATTTAGTGATTTCTTAGCCTGTAGCATCTTTTCAAAGTGCACACAGAATTGATTCTAGGGAAGATCAGCCAGAGTCTAGCCAAGTGATTTCAACCAGTGTTCCATGAGAGGATCTTAGCTGTGCCTTGAAAATTTCTAAGATCATTAATTATTTTCTAAAGAAGTTCAAAGCACAATAAGTCTATTCCTTTTTTTTACTCTTTTTTTTTTTGATCAGCATAATCTAAGTGTGCCACAGAAGGTTAACTATAGGTTCAAGTGTGAGATAAAAAAGGTTGAAAAACACTGGTCTAGCCCCATAGTGCAGTCTCTGCCTTTACTTTCCCACCACGGTTGCTGGTGGGCCTCTCTTTGAGTTATTTATTTAAATATATGTTTTTATACTTCTTTACTTTAAAAGGATTGTTAAAAGCGTATTTTTCATCAATAGCTTTCATCATTCCTATTAGAAGGTGTTTTTAAAGCCCCATAGTACTATTTATTTTACATCAACTCATCATATGTAAATTTTCCCAAGAATTTTGAACTTGCTGAAATGTCACAGAAAAGTGAAAATTATTAAAATAACAAAGGTAATTGATGTTTTCTATCCACTAATTGAAGAATAAAATAGAAGAGAAGAATTCCAGGTTAAGCCTTCTATTCTGAATTGGCTCCCTAAATTAATATCTTTTCACTAAATAAAAGTTCAACAACTTCCTGGCCAGGCATGGTAGCTCCCACTTGTAATCCTAGCACTTTGGGAGTCCGAGGCAGGAAGATCACTTGAGGCCAAGGAGTTCTAGACCAGCTTGGGTAACATAGTGAGACTCCTCTCCATCTCTACAAAATATTAAAACATTAGCCTGGCATGGTGGCTCATACTTGTAGGCCCAGCTACTCAGGAGGCTGAGGCAGGAGGACTGCTAGAGCCCATGAGTATGAGGTTGTAGTGGGCTATGATTGTGCCACTCTACTCTATCTCAGGGAATAGAGTGAGATACAGTCTCAAAAATAAAATAAAATAATTCAATAACATCCTTTAACACATTTCACAATTTATCAGCTCTCAATCTCTGTACATTCTCAAAATACTTCATTCTTTGTACAATGAGTACCTTCCCTTCTTTCCAGTAAAATCTTCTTTTTTCCCTCATAAAGTCAAAGTCATAGGCAAAACTCTATTTATGAAAAAAGAAGACAAGAGTTGTTCTGATGCACCTTGGGTGCACCACTTACTCTGTCATCCACCCACACCAGTCATGGCTCTGGGTAACAGAGGCTGAAATCCTTTGTTGGGAGGTGTGCTAAGTGACAAGAGCGCTACTCAAAAATGTATAATTCTCCTTGTCTTTCTTTGTTTGTTTTATATTCTGACCTTTTCGATCATTTTTTTATTTCTTTCAAAATTCATTTTTAAAGATTCCAGAAAGGTTAAGAAGAGCTTTATTAAGATGTAATAGGCTGCAGACAATGGAATAATTGCCTCTGAGGTCTTTGTTGGACTCCACTTCATACAACCTACTTTTGCATTTTTTGAATATTCTGACTTCTATTGCTATATTTTCAATTTAATAGCTATATTGAGCTGGTACATGTGGTAGGCACTGTGCTATTTAAAAACTTTGCATCCATTATTTCTTTTAATCTTCCTAACAGCCTGAGTCTTGGTGCTGTCAGCATTTATACCTTATCAGTGGTTCTCAACCTTGGCTGTAATTTATAGTCTTTTCTAACTTGGGGAACTTTTGGAAACTTGATATCACCAGATATTGCAATCAGATCAATTAAATCAGAATCTCTAGGGGTGGGAAC
>NW_003852559.1:115307-129652 GCF_000181295.1 Otolemur garnettii | reverse complement strand
ACTATTTGCCAGCCACTATCTAAAAATTCTTTCACTGCCCACAGTAGGATTTCAAGGAGACTCATAGAACCCTGTGTACACCTGCAGAGGCAAGCCCTTCCTCTGTCTGTGCCAGCACCCACTGCAGGGAGAAAGTGGGCACAGAGCCCGGTGGGCTCCTTGCAGTGCCACTACCCCTATAACTCTCCCCCAAATACTCTCTTATTCATGTTATTAAAGCTTAAGAGTCATAAAGGAGGCTAGAATTAGAACTTTCTATATCCTTCTGGGAGACATTCATGATGAATTAATCCCCTTATGCCTTAAGTTTTCATCTACTCCAATCACTACCAGTCCTATTCTCTCCCAGACTATCCCTCGGCTGGGAACTCAAACCTATAAAGCTGTGAACATCCCCCAATCTAATTCAAGCTTCCCATTTTCCAACAAAATCCTCTGCATTCTCCATCTCTTCGAATGCTTCCTTCCTTTTCTTAATCTAACTAAAATCTGGCTATTTCACATGGACACAGCTTTCCCAATATCTATCTATTATATTCCAGAACACACTGTATACACTCAGGAAATGCTGATTACAAGAAGGACTTGCAGTACCAATAATAACAGTTTAGACCCTGGGCAGAAGGTCAAGATACCATGAGAGATTGTTGGATGCTGAAAAGATATCCATGAATAAATGTCTAGTCTTCAGATCAGGTGAAAGACTGTGGTTTAAGATAACGATTAGATACAGATTTCAGAATAATCAGCAAAGAAATGGGTGTCTTGACTATAATAGCTACTATGCAGAAATGCATAATGCGAGAAAGGTGTTGCACACTAAGCTTCAGGGGACACTCCCTTGCAAAATAAGGAGAAGTGTAAGAACTGTCAAAAGATAGAACACAGAAAGAGATAGAGACATAAAGACAACAGAGAAAGAAGGAAAAGAGAAGTTCATGGAAACCTAGAGAAGACAGTAGTGTTCTGCAGGTTGTTCAGAAACGAAATCAATTGTTCTGAATTTAGCTGGAAGAAACAGATGTTCAGTGAGTGATTTTAGAGGAGGATTTAGATATTGTGAAGAAGGAAATAAAAAGGAAGAAGGGGAAAAAAAAAACCAAAAAAAGAGGAATAGGCTGCAGATAAGGAAGGTACATTTGGTGACCTGAAAAAAAGGCAACAGGCAAATTTACTACCAGAGTCTGACCAAATAGATCAGAGAAGAGCACAGAGATAGAACTCTTAAATGTCATGCCGACACAACCTCATCCTCATGTGAGTGATAAAATAAAAGTCATAAGCATATGCTGTTTATAGTCCTGGGGCTTCTGCTGGCTCTAGGTTGGAAGAAGTCCTGGAGAGTGATGTGAGAGTGAGTCAACAATTTATCTCAAAATCTAAGCTGATCTGAGATTGGTGGATGGAAGGAAGGACACATCAGCCTGCCTCCATGCTGGGCAACACCTGGATGCTGCAGAAGAGCTGGAGCTAATTCACGTAAGCTCCAACGTAAATAAACTAAATGTTGACGGGTACACTTTGTCTCATCTGTCACTGATGGTGCCAATAGTAGACAAAAGAAACTCAATCTCTTTGCTCAATAGTGTGCTGGAAAACAATTGTTTGATTTTTTTTTTGTCTGTTTACAGGCCTAATTAGTAGCCCACCCATTTCCATGATTTAAATATCCCACCATTACTGATTTCAAGCCTGACCATGATGTTCCAGAAAGAAGATCTGGATGGAGTGACGTACAGTGGCCTCTGTTGAGTCAGGGCAAGCTGGCCCCAAAGCATCAAGTGCAACTGGTCTGAATTGGGGCTGGCACAGACGATTTTCAAAAGCTCTTTAGGAGATTCTTCCTCTAGCCAGGTCTGAGAACTATGAACTACTATTAGTGTTTATCAAATTTTAATGTGCATATGAATCAACCAGGAATTTTGTTAAAGTGCATGTTTTGAGTCAGTAGGTGATGCTGGTGCCTAACAAGAAAGAAGTGTGGACCAAAAGAAGGAAAAAGTCATTCACAGCCTTACCATATCAGAAATGTTTCAGAGAAGGGCTGCGTAAAGAACTCACAACCTGGAAGTCCATAAATTATTTGTGACCAAGCCATAGAGACGTATTTATTTATTTATTTCAGATTAATATGAGGGCACATATGATTAGATCACATTGTTTGCATTTGTTAGGAAAAGTCCAAGCTTGAATTTGAGTCTTGCATCCAGGAGGTGCACCACACACCCCTACATTATCCCCTTAAGTGAAATCTTGCTGAGCCCACTTCCCCAGTTCTGCCTCCCCCCTTCTTGAATTTAATTATGTTTTTCCTCTCACTTAAGCCTGTAGTTGATAGGTTGGTTGGAGGAACTCCAAAATAGAGCACGCCTAGACCACTCCATTTTGAACATAAGGCCCTCCGTCTTGCCTTGTTCAGGGACCTGTGCTGAAACCACTTTCTTCTGAGACCCAGGCAGAAGAAATGCGAAAGTAGCAAACACAATGGCTCCAGGGGGGCTAAACCATAAAGTAACAGAATGGTCTCAGCCTCAGCAAGAAACCAGCTGGAATGGTACCTGGCCACAGTCATTAGGACACCAAAGTAACACTTTCCTCTCCCACCTTACCTAAAATCTTTAAAAGAGAAGCACTTTTGGGGAGTCTCAGCCATGTTCACCAAGGTGCCAAATAAACTTTAGTTATTGCTCTACCTTGGGCTTCGTGTCTTGGTTGAGTTGACTGCCCCCTTACAGTAGTTGTTCCCTCACTAGTTTCAAATTAGTTTTAGTACAAATTTAAAAGAACAGAAATTATACCTTGTATCTTTTAGGACCATAATGGAATAAAACTAGAACTTAACTCCAACAAAAACCTTCAGCCCCACACAAAGTCATGCAAATTAAGCAACCTCATGCTGAGTGACAGCTGGATCAAGGAGGAGATAAAGGAAGTAAATCATTGGATTCCTAGAACAAAACCACAATGAAGCCACAAGCTATCAAAACCTGTAATGGGGATGCTTTGTTTTACTCAATTGCGTTTCACTTTTTAGTTTGAATTAGATGCCAACATCATAAAAATCCATATCCCCAGGTTCTTTTGGGGGCAGGAACAATAACAACAACAAAAAAAGTGAACCCCCCCACATGCTGCAATAGGGCCCCGTTTAGAGGAGCCAGAGTCTTCCTTTGCCACTGTTACCTCCTGGTGGTCTTTGCTTTGTTTGTATGGCCTATCTTACCTGGGAGGGAAACCAAGGGATATTCATGTTTTAGGTTTTCACTTAATTTTTAATACACTGGATTCCCTCCCCACCCAGTTACACTATCTGTCTCATTTCCCACCATTCCCCACATACAAACTATATATTCTTGAAATGTCTTTCACAAAATTCTTAGAATACCATCTTCTTTCTTTCCACCAACTTGCGATTGGCCCCTGTTCCTAGAACACACTCCATCCTTCTCTGCTAGAAACAGTCTAAGTTATTCTTCCCCACCCACCTCAAACATCAACTCCCTGGGGAAGCCTTCCTGACTCCACTGTGCTCCTACAGCAGAGCAGACCCTCTTCTATTAAACCTCATTTTTGTTCATTTTGGGGTATCTCCTATTCCTTGGGGTCCAGAGGTCATAAATAAACTTTATTCATTTTTGCATCCCCAAGGTAGAATGTTTTGCCATATTGAAGATCCTTAATAGCTTTGTAAAATAATAAATTCTGAATTAATTTTCAGTTCTTAGATTACATTCTCTTGAACTTTCTTTCGCTAATTTATTAAGAGAGTTTTGAAATTGTTATTCTATCCTATAGCACACAAGTTAATTCTTTATCATATCTATTCATATCTATTCATATCTAATTCCACCCCCACCCCCTGCAGCCTCTCACGTCTCCCCTAAACTTCAATTTCAGAGTTGTTGACTGTACAAGAATATTATTTATTCTATAAATCTGGTCCCAGATAAACAAAGGCTACCTCCAATTAAACACTCCTTCTAGATTTAATACCTTACACTTTCATGGCATGACCAGATGTTTTCAAAGCACATTTACTAACATACTTTATTCTCACACTAACCCCATCAAACACACGACCAACATTATTACTTATTATTTGTAGCCAGTCTTCAGAGGCTCAAGTGAAACAGAAGGCAAGGAAAATAGAACACTTGAGAAAAACCTTGGCAGTGAGCAACGAAGCCCTCAGGAGAGAAGATGCACAGGACACAGCCTTCCCTGGGCATCATTCCATATAGCTGGGGGCTAAATATCTGTCGCATTCCACTTTCAAACTTCCTTAATCCCTAACGTGTTATGGAAAAACTGGGACCCAGATGTGCTGAATTAACATGTATGAGAGCCAAAGTAGTTAACTCAGGCCTTTCGATTCCCAATATAAGATTTTACTTTGCTTAGTCACGTTCACCTCTTCCAGTGGAGCTGTCCTCATCCAACAGTACAAAGACGCTTCATCAATCCGCTTTCACAAGCATTTAGAAATGAAAACACTTGCTCCTTTTCCTCAAAAAAAAACCCCAATTCTGTATAATGATCAAAACTTTGCTATACATTTTATGGAGTTGGTTGCACTGAGCAACGTTAAAATATCCAAGCACAATTATTCCATCAGAATACATAAGAAAGTAACCCATAAATCAATTTACAGCTTTCCACATTATGAGTCATTTTTCAAGTCAATGCTCTGTACTAAGTGTTTAATGCTTGTTTGGAAATGTTTGGAAATATTTACATTATACATGAGATGGGAATCAAAGACTTCCACATCCGAACCTACTAACATTAAGTTAATGGGAAAAAAGCAACACTGGGGATATAACTAAACGGAATTAGTAATGGGCTGGAAATGGAAGACTCTGAAGGCATAATGATCCATTTCTCTCACATTGCCAACTGTTCTTCAAAAGTTTTGATGTGACTACAAAAAGCACCCAACTGTGAGAATGGGGGTACAAGGAGTACTTCCTCCCTAAGGAGCACCCTGAATGGTGAGAATACAACATGTCCTGCTTATGGGATTACAACAGGATACTCTCCAGCTGTGTCTCTTCGGGAAGACTGACCATTTGGGAAATATGGTGTCTTTTTTATTTCCATCCTCCACATACTGCTCCTAAATTAGTGACTCCAAATGTCCCCTCTGTAATGTCTGCTCCCCTTTTAAAGAAGGAGAATTTCATGTCTCCTTTATCAGTTCAGAAGGCATAGGTTTTCTGTGTTCCTTCTTCCAGCGTGATTCTGTTAATTTCAAAAGAAGAACTAATCCAAGATTCCGTCTCCTGAAAATGTATTGTATTTGTTCCACTAAGTTTTTATGTCTATACATATGCGTGTAAGTGCAAGAAAGGGGCTGGAAGCCACACAAGGAACAGGGAAGTGACCTGGAGCTTGGGGGGAGTGAGGGGACGAGATTTTTAACTTTATTTCTATCATTTGAATATCTTAATCTTACTTTTACTAAGAAAAATAGGAAAGAAACTGGCCATTACGGTAAAGGAAGCTGGACCTATACCTTTCCCACTATGTCTCTAAAGGACAAGGAGGAAACACTGGCCCAAGTCAGAGGCGGCAAAAAAACTAATCTCCAAGTGAGCGCAGGTGATGAAGTTACTAAGAAAGAGCACAGATGCACTTGGCAGAGAAATGAAAGGACTCCGAGGAAGTGTGAACGCGTGGGAATGTGTGTGGTGGGGGGGATTACCAGAGGGCAGGGGGTTACGGGGGAAGGGACAGGTGGACTCTCTTACCCCCCAGCCAGTTGTTGGAGATGTTCTGGAGCATCGTGACTGGGATACAGAAGAAGGTGATGAGCAGATCGCTGAGCGCCAAGGAGCAGATGAAGATGTTGGTGACCGTGCGCATGGCCTTGCTGCGGGTCACCACATAGATGACCAGCGCATTGCCAAAGAGAGCCAGAGTGAAGATGAGCGCGCCGGTGAGCACAAAGGCCAGCTTGGCGCGCCCAGGCAGCTCCGGGGTGTAGACGAGCGGCCGCAGCCCGTAGAGCGAGATGAACTGCTCGCGTGTCAGGTTGTGGTCCCGCAGCAGCCGGGAGAACTGCTCCGGGGTGATGTTGAGCGCCTGCATGCTGTGCGCTCTCGGGGCTAGCGCCGGGCCATCGCGGGCTGCCGGGGCACAGCCGGCAGTCGCCTCCCTTCCTTTGTCCCCGACTCGGGCGCGCGGGAGGACGCTCGGCTGCACCCCGGGAGGTTCGGGAGAAGAAAGGCGGCACAGGGATTCAACCCACAATAAAGAGGCGGGAAGCCAAAGCAGGAGGAATCCAATCTCACTGCCTAAACATGTTTGCGGTTCAAAGAAAGTTCTCCCGAGCTCTTGTCTAAAGAGACGCCCGCGACGGTCCGTAGCCCCGAGTGCCTGCCAGGCGAGAGACCCCGAGCCTCCAGCTCCCCGGCCTCTGGCCATGTGGTGCGGGCGCCGCACCCGCCCGGGGAGCGGCGGAGGGTGGGGCTGAGCTCCGCAGCGCCCGCCCACCTCCCTCCTGCTGCGGCCGCCACCTCCGGGCCCGGAGAGGGCACTTCCCTGGCTGCCCACCTTTCTGCTGGCCAGCGCCTTTCACGCTTAGATGTGAACTTGGGTATTGGGGTTTGCCGGAGTTTCACGGTTTCTGCTCTTAAGAAATAACGTGAGCCACAGCTACCAAGGCAAACGGGCTTTATTTTAAATTATTTTCCCTATTAAAAAATAATTATATAACATTAGGAAGTTGCAAAATTTGTTCAGAAAGATCCCGTGTACAGTTTATCCAGTTTCCTCCATTAATTACATCTTTCTTATCTAAGGCACAATACAAAACCAGAAATTTGCCATAGCTACAGTTTGGGTGTATAGTTCTGTGCCATTTCATTACCCAAATAAATTCCTGTAACTACCTGTAAAATCTTCTATTAACACCAAGATCTCCCTGGTACCACGCCTTCGAAATCACACCAGCCCCTTCGTCCACTGCCTCGAAGTCCGGGCAATCACTTCTTTGTCCTCCATCTCTATACTTTTATCAGAAGGTCGTCCATGTATAAGCGAAACCACACAATGTGTAACCTTCAGTATTGACTTTTTCCACTCAGCATAATGGCCTTTAAATGCATCCAAGTTGTTGCATATATTAATAACTATTCCTTTTCATTGCAGTTTATTTAAGCATTCACTGACTGTAGGACATTTTGGTTGATTTCAGTTTGGGGCTATTACAAATAAAGTTGCTGTGAAGAACCATGTACAGATTTTTATGTGGACATTGTTTTTATTTCTATGGGAAAGGCCAAGAAGTTTGACTGCTGAGTTTGTGATGCATACATTTAGTTTAGAAGACTGGTAAACTACTTTCCAGAGTGGTTGTCCCTTTTACATTTCTCCTAGCAATGCACGAGAGATTTAGCTTTTCTACACCCTCGTCAGTATTTGGGATTGTCACGATTTTTCTTATTTTAGCTGTTCTAGAGGTGTAGTGAGATCTCATTGGGGGTTTACTTTGCATTTCCTTAATGGTAACAGATTTTGGCATCTTATGTGTTTATTTGCCATCCCGGTATCTTCTTTGGTGAAATATCTTTCCACGTATTTTTTCCACTTTCTGATTGAAGTGAATTGTTGTTGAGTTGAGGTTTTTTTTTTGTTTTGTTTTGTTTTTTACATTTTAGATACATGTCATTTGTCAAGTACCTAGTTTGCAAATATTCTAGTCTACAGCCTATAATTTATCATCCTAACAGGGTCTTTCAGGGAACAAAATTTTGAATTTTAGTGAAGGTTGTGCTTATCAGCTATTTCTTTTATTGATTATGCTTTTGCTCTTCAGTCTAACAACTCTTCGCCAAACTTTGTATCTCAAAATTTTTCTCTTACACCTTTTCCTAAAAGTGTTACAGTTTTATGTTTGAAGCTTTCTGTTCTGCTGAATTGATGGATGTGTCTATCTGTCCTCCACAGTATTGATTATTAGTAAGTCTGGAAACCAAGTAGAGTGATTTCTCCTATTCTTATTTTTCAAAATTTTATAGCTGTTCTAGGATTTGTGCCTAAACACACACATTTTCGATAAACTTGTCTATGTCTGTGCTGGGATTTTGATAGGCATTGACGTCTTTACTATGTTGAATCTTCCCATTCATGAACAGAGTACATCTCTCCATATGTGTAGATCTCCTTTGATTTCTTAAAAGCATTTTACAGTTTTCAGCATATAAGCGCAGTACTTAATATTTCATTTTGGGGGAGCATTTGTGCTTATTGAATTTCCAGTTATTGGTTCCATGTAGTCATTACGAGTACACAGAAAGGCAATTTATTTTTATGTTGATCTTGAATCCTACAGTGTTGATGAATGCACTTAATTTGGGGAGGGTTTTTTTTTTTATAGGTTTCTTGGGATTTTCTATATGGAAAATCATGTCATCTGACAAGAAGGGCAATATTATTTCTTTCTTTCTCACCTGACGTTCTTTATCAACTTGAGAAAGTTCTTCTCTATTCTTGACTTCTTGAGAGACTTTTATTAATGGTGTTAAATTTTGTCAGATGTTTTTTCTGCATCAATTGATAGGCTGATGTGATTTTTTTCTTCAGTCTGTTAATATGATGGATTATATTGATTGACTTTTGAATATTGAATTAGCTTTAAGTGTCTGAAATAAACTCCACTTAGTCACAGTGAATAATTCTTTTCATATATTGCTAAATCCCATTAGCTATGATGTTTAAGGCATTCTATGTCTATCTTCATGAGGGATATTGGTCTGTAATTTTTTCTTTTTGAACTTTTTTATGGCTTCAATATTCAGGTAATAATGGATTCATATAATGAATTGGGAAGTGTTATTTCCTTTTATGTTTTCTAGAAATTATTGTGCAGAATTGGTGTTGAAAGTTGGTAAAATTCTCTCAGGAAGCCATATGGGTCTGGAGATTTCTTTTGCAGGAGTTTTTAAATTATATATTTAGTTTCGTTAATAGTGTAGAGATGAAATTATGTGTTTCATATTCAGTGAGTTGTATTTTTTTGAGGAATTGATAAATTTCATTTCAACTTAGATGTGTATATGTGTAGAATTGTTTATAGGGGTCTCTTATTACCCTTTCAATGTCTGCAGGGTTTGCTGTGGTAACCCCTGTTTTCATTCCTGACTTGGTTCTCTCTCTCTCTCTCTCTCTCTCTCTCATCAACCTGGTTAGAAGTTTGATAATTCTTTTACAAAGAATTTGTTCTTAGCTTCACCAATTTTTCTCTATTATTTTTCTGCTTTGAATTTCATTAATATCTGCTCTTATTCTTCTGTTTTCTTCTGTTTGCGTTCAGTTTATTTTGCTGTTCTTTTTCTAGTTTCTTAAAGTGGGAGCTTAAATTATTGACTTGAGACTTTTCCAGTTTCCTTATGTAAGCATCTAGTGCTGTGTGTTTCCCTCAGCACTGGTTTAGTTCTCCCTCTCAACACTATTTGTTTTTATATGTTGTATTTATTAATATATTTCCATTCCATTCAGTGAATTTTCTTATTCCCTTTTAGATTTCTTCTTTGACCCATGGGTTATTCAGAAATGTGTTATTTACTTTCCAAGAATTTAAAAGCTTTTCTGCTACTTTTCTGTTTTCTAGTTTGACTCCCTTATGGCCAGAGAGCATACTTAGTATGACTTAAGTTATTTTACATTTGTTGATATTTGCTTCATGGCCAAGGATACCATCTATTTAGGTATATGCTCCAAAGGCATTCGAAAATATTAACCCCATAACCGTTGAAGAAGATGTAAGGGAAGAAGATGTCATGGTGGTGATGTTGCACGCCAATCATAGCCCTCTGTAGGAGCAGTGGTTCACAGGTGTGAGCTCAGTTCTGTTCTGGGCCCTGAAGGTTTAAGTCAAGGAGAGTAGCTGTCAAATGATGCACGAGTCACAGAGATGGAAAACACATGATGCCCCTCTCAAGTCCTTGATGTTGGGAGCAAGGAAGGCCAGCAGCATAACTGTATACTGATTCTAGCCCAAGGTGACTCAGAAAAGAAATATCAGAACTTTTTAGAGACCAGGGAGAGCCAGTGTAGGAGAATTGCTCATTGAAATGGCACATGATTGATGTTTGGTTGCTAGGAACTAGGTATTAAAACAATGAGATTTGCCTTTAAAATTTCAAACTCTGGTCTTCCTCCCTCTGTTGGCATTGCACCATTCCTCATTTCTACTACTTCTCTCAACCTCTTCAACTCTCATCTCCCCAGCCTCCCAATGCACTCCATCTTTCTCATCTATTTTCAATTTCTTACCCAGTGAAAATAGCCCAATAAAGGCAACCCAAGGCTAAGCTGACAAAATACTTCCAGGACTCCTGGCCTTTCTTTCACCACTGCCCCCCCTCCAACTCTTATTACCCATTTCCATAACAAAATTAATGTTTTTTATTAGAAAATTGATTAAGCAAGTGAATACTTACTCCTCTATTCAATAACTTGGTTGGACATCTGACATATGCCATGTATTGTGCGCATCACTGAGAGTAATATGATGACGAAACAGACCCAGCTCTTACCCTTAAAATGTAACTACCAATGTGCAGAGTGTCACAGCATGTCCACAAGGGCATGCAACTCAGCTCAGTCTTCTGGGAGTTCATTATCTAGTCCAGAGTCAGCAAACTACAGCCTGGGCCAGACATAGTTCACTATCTGTTTTTGTATAGCTTGTGAGCAAGGATAGTTTTTACACTTTTAAATTATTGAAAAGTAATCACAAGGAAATACATTTTACTATACAAAAATCATATGAAATTCAAATTTCAGTGTCTATAAAAATAGAAAAGTTTTACTGGAGCACACTGTGCTCATTTACTGACATGTTGTCCATGTTCACTTCCATACTGCAGTGATGTTGCATATTTGCAGCAGAGACTGTGTGGCTCTCAAAGCAGAAAATGTTTTCTACCTGACTCTTTGTAGAAAAAGTTTGCCAACCCCTGATCTTATTGTGGAAGCAGGATGGACACAAATATTCATAGCCCAAAGAAGGGTGATGAGTGCCATATCCATATGCAGAAAAGACAGGAAATCCTGGAAATCGGGATAATCATACAGGACAGGAAATCATATAATATTTCTACCTCTATGCCTTTGGGGAGGCTGCTTCTCAATGTGAAATAAGTGACCGTTCTCTTACTCAGTTTACTCCTTCTTGGCCCCATTCATATTGCACTTTCCCCTAAACATAAGAACTAAAACTCTAAAACTCCTAGAAGAAAACATCGGGGAAAACCTTTATGACATTGGATTTCACAATGATTTCTTGGATATGATACTAAAAGTACAGATAATAAAAGTAAAAATAGATAAATTTAATTAACATCAAAATGTAATTCATATTTTGGAAATCCAAGCAAAGACAGGTCCACAAATGCTATGCAGAGAAAGTGCAATATGAATGGGGCCAAGAAGGAGTAAACTGAGTAAGGGAAAGGTCACTTATTTCACATTGAGAAGCAGCCTCCCCAAAGGCATAGAGGTAGAAATAATTATGTTAGAGATAGGAAATGGTGGGAGATATCTCTTGGTTATTGATAGTTGCTGCCAATTTTCATGACTGGAAGACAACAGTGACAGAGGGTTTCTTTTCTAAAAGAAACAAGCTAACAGGGAAAAAAGAATGACAAAAGATTCCCCAGGAACACTCGAGACAGTATCTGGATAAATGCAAAAGGAGAGGCAAGTGATAATTTTATAGGAAAGTTCTAGAGTCAGATGGTGTAATAATCAAACCTTCCTTAGAAAAGGTCATCACATTGTCAGAGAAGGAGGATTCACCAGACATTGGCTGAAGGTAAAAGCATAGCATGGGCTAAATGTTTTCCTCACCTTACTAAGAATTTTGACTTCCAGAAGGAAGAAGGGTCTGAGAGGTCTTTTTTTTGTTCTTAATTCTGACCAGTGAGGAAAGAGTTGATGATGAGATGGGGGTGACAGAAAGCTTGAGAAGAGTTGCGGCCAACTCCTTGTATGAAACAAGGCAAGACATGTTATGTGTTATCAGATAAGGATTTTTAGCTTCAAGACACTACGGTAAGTTAATGATGCTTATAAAAGACTATCTGATCTTTTAGCTATTGTTTACAAAATAGCAACCAGCTAAAGAGGGCTAAGTAGCTTTAAAATTTAATTTTCTAATACCATAGTAGCAAAATATAACAATGAAAAACAAAAAAGATGCAGCAAAATACACAGTATATGATAAGGATACATAAATCAATATTCTGAACTCTGTTACAGAGCAAAGTTCAGAATAAAATTAATTCTGTTAATTTTAGCAGGGATACATAAATGTGTGTGTGTATATATATTTTAAATTATAGCAGGAAACACACACATGCAACATCTGACAATAGTGATTTCAGGAAGGTCCATAATAAATTGGATTTTGTGAAAAGCACTTCCAGTAGAAAGAGAGAATTATGTGATTGTATGTGCTGGACATTTTTTTATCCATATTAATTACCATAAGGGAAGATTGGACGACACTCATGCTTAAAAAATAATTGCACATAAAGAATGAAAAAAATTCCTATTAGAACTTATAAATGAATCTAGCAAAATTACGGATATAAAACCACCATGCAAAATCAATTGTATTTCTATACATTAACAATGAGAAACCTGAAAAGGAAATTAAGAAAATAATTCTATTTGTGATAATGTCCAAATGAATAAAAATGCTTAGGAATATACTTTACCAAAGAAGCAAAGGACTTGAACACTGAAAACTGCAAAATCCTGCTAACAGAAATTAAAGAAGACACAAATAAATGGGAAGACACTCGGAGTTTATGGATTAGATAATTTAACATTAAGATATCAATACTATCCAAAGCAACCTACAGATTTTCTAAATGAAATCTTGAAGGCATTTTTTTTTTTTTGCAGAAATAGAATAACCCATCCTATAATTCATATAAAATATCAAGGGACCCTGAATAGCAAAGTTGACCTTGAAATAGAACAATATTGGACATCTCACTCTTTCTGATTTGAAAACTTATTGCAAAGCTATAGTCATCAAAACTTTGGCACTTGTATAAAGACAGACATGCAGACCAATGGAATGGAATGGGGAGCCCCAAAATAAACTCATATGCATGGTCAAATGATTTGGGGCTAGGCTACTAAGACCATTTAATGGAAAAAGAAGAAACTTTTTCAACATATGGTACTGGGTAAAATGATTATGCATATGCAAAAGTGAAGTTGGCCTTTACCCTTCACATATATAAAAATTAACTCAAAATGTATCCAAGACCTAAACATAAGAACTAAAACTCTAAAACTCCTAGAAGAAAACATCAGGGAAAACCTTTATGACATTGGATTTCACAATGATTTCTTGGATATGATACTAAAAGTACAGATAATAAAAGTAAAAATAGATTAATTTAATTAACATCAAAATATAAAACTTCTGTGTATCAAACGACACAACAGAGTAAAAACGCAAACTATGGAATGGGAGAAAATATTTGCAAATCGTATATCTGCTAAGGGGTTAATATCCAAAATTTATGAAGAACTCCTGTATTCCAACAAAACAATAAGCTCAATTAAAAAAATAAGCAAAGGACTTGAATAGACATTTCTCAAGTAAGATATACAAATGGCCAAGAAAAGCACATAAATAGAGGCTCATTACTAGTTAGTAGGGAAAGGAAAATCAAACCCAGAATAAGAAATCACTTTACATTTGTAGAAATGGCTATTTTCAAAAGGACAAAAGACAATAAATGTTGGCAAGGATGTGGTTTAAAGAGAACTGTTGTTCGCTGTTGGTGGGAATGTAAATTAGTACCCCCTTACGTGATTATTCCAAAAAATATTAAAAATAGAATTACCATATGGTCCAGAAATACCACTTCTGGGCTTGTACTAAAAATATTTGAAAACAAGGTCCAAAAGATACACTTGTACACCATATTTATAGCTGAATCATTCACAAGAGCCAAAAGGCAAAAGTAGCACAAGTGTCTAGAGATGGCTTAATGGATAAACAAAATGTGACTTATGCCATGAAATAATATTCAGCCTTAAAAAGGAAGGAATTATGACACATGCATGCTACAAGATGGCTGAACTTTGAGGACATGATGCTCAGTGAAATAAGCCAGTCAGAAAAAGAAAAAACACTGCATGATTTCACTTATGTGGGATATCTACTATAGTCAGAATCACAGAGTCAGATTAGTAATTTCCAAGGGCTGGGAGGAGGTAAAATGGATGGTGTTATTTAGTGGGTATAGAGTTTTAGTTAAGGTGAAGAGAGTTTTGGAGATTAGTTACATAACAATGTGAATAGATACTTA
>NW_003852559.1:113627-115094 GCF_000181295.1 Otolemur garnettii | reverse complement strand
TTATATTAGGAGAAATCCAAAAAGAGAGGGAGGAGAAGACTTGAGAATGGTCATGAAAAAAGCTAAGCAGATAATTATATCAGCAAATTTAGATTATGGGAAACTACAGCAACTGATTAGAAAACTTTTAATCAGTTCTGTTCACTTCTGATTATAAACTTCTGACAGTAGGAAGTCAGAAGTAAAAGGACAATATAAAGGAATATTGCAGTTCTCATTACCTAAAAAAGAAAGCAAGTATACTGGCAGGTTAGCAGAGAATAACATTTTTCTGGCTCTGATCTCTGGGGAAGATTTACTGCATTCATTTTCAAATAAGAAGCGGTGAAATACATAATGGAGAGTTTCTTCAATAGCAATGGATATTCTAGACATAGCAATCCCTAAAGCTAACTTGGTGCAAGCTGAAGGCATCATTTAAGTCATAGTTCTGCAAAGTAACTTCTGCAGAGAGCTGGAATAAAGTAATGCAGATACTATATGCTGCTTTCTGGTGATTTGGTCCAATAGGAGAAAGCTTAGCAACTATATAATCATCCATATCTCATACACTACCAGCTCTGGATGTGAATTGATTTTGTCAGGCTTTGGACAGGAGCAATATTAATGGCTCTAAATTGAGATAAATGAGGTAAGCCCTGTTGATTACCTCTGGACACAACATACCTGCCAGTAAGTGGATTCATTATCAAAGTTAAGGGCTCAGCTGTGCTGTCCTACTATTCAAGTGAATCCCTTCAATTGTGTACGAAAGTCAATAACAGACTAACTGGAAAGCATGAGGAGAATTTAACTGACACGTCTGGAGGACCAGCACCAAAAATCTTTTGGAAATTAGAAGATCAAAAAAACTATTGAAGACTAGATATGGATAAATTCCCAATTTTCTCAAGGAGGAAAGGGGATTTTAAACCACAAATTTGAGGTAACTGAGTTTAGTGAACGGAAATTGTAGTTGCCAGATTTAGGAAAAAGTTATAAACGCATTTTAGAATAGTCGCTGATTTACTTATCAAACACACATTGCTCCCAAGATATACCACATGCTATGTTAGTATATTAGGAATAAAATGATAATTGAGATATAATCTAATCCCAGGTAGCAGAGCATTTTTGGCTTCATATAAAAGACACTGTAGAATTCTAGAGTGACTTAATAAAGGAAAGGAGAGGAAGGGACATTATCAGCATGGTTTTTTTAAGAAAGAACAAATATTGCCAAAGTAGCTACATTTGTATTTTTTAAGTATCATTGGACTAATAGCAGAATACTTTAGTCAGGGGATACTTATTTGGTCATGAGTCTCAGCTCTGTCACATTAACTGCAGGATCCAATGACTTTGGTAACCTCAAAGCTCCAGTTTCTTCCACTGTAACTCAAGGACTGTAACATCATCTTAATGTTTCTGTTTCTTGCAGTAAACAAAATAATCAACATAAAATGCTTATCACTAATAAGAAGTTAC
>NW_003852559.1:86620-113255 GCF_000181295.1 Otolemur garnettii | reverse complement strand
AAAAGGCCATGATAGATTTAAAAGAATACTATGAATTTAGACTCAAAACCCTTAGGGAATGTTTTCATTTTAATTAAAATTCTTTTTTAACCCTCTGGAGTTAGTCACTGGAGATTAACTTTATTTCACAGTCCCTAAGGTTTGTTTTTCAAACACAGTATTTAAAGATTTGATCTCTAATGAAGCTGAATGTTAAAAAAAAGTCTTAGGGTTCTTTTAGAGAATTTTCCATTTAAATTTTAACCTAATATTTAGCTGACTTGTCTATGAGTTATATGTTAATAATATTAAGACTACACTCACCATATTGCTGAGTGAATAAGATACGATTCAATATAACAGATGCCAGAATTGGCCTGGTACAGTGGCTCACCCCTGTAATCCCAGCACTTGGGAGGCCTATGCAGGTAGGTTGACTGCACTCACAGGTTTCAGACCAGCCTGAGCCAGAGTGAGACGCTGTCTCTAAAAAATAACCTGGCATTGTGGTGGGTGCCTGTAGTGCTAGCTACTTGGGAGGCTGAGGCAAGAGGATCGCTTGAGCCCAAGATGTTGAGGTTCCTATGAGCTATGATGCCATAGCACTCTACCAAGGGCCACAAAGTGAGACTCTGTCTCCACAAAAAGAAAAATAAAAAAGAATACATACAGTAAATGGAGAGAGATAATAAAGGATTAATATCAGGTAATTTCTAGGTGGCATGATTTTACTATTTTTTTTTTTTAGTTCTTTTGTTTTGGCTGTAAGTATTTTCTGATTTTCCTACAATGTATATATGTATGTGTGTGTATATATATTTCTCCATATAGATGGAGGAAATGTAAAATTTAAAAAGCAGACAGGTTAAGAATAGCCAAATAAAATTTTTATAATTGGATGTGGACGTGCTTGGGAATGTATTTGTTTCAACTTTTAGCCAATTGAGTTCAGTGGGCAAGAATCATAGCTTCCGGAGCTAGCAAAAAGTCCTAAACACATTTCAGAATATCCATTTATTCACCAAACACATATTGCTCCCAAGATACACCACATGCTATGTTGTGTATTTGGAATAAAATTATAAATGAAATATAATCTAATCCTGAGTGGTGGAGCCATTTTACCATCGTATAAAAGACACAGGCCTACATTTTCCTAAGTCAGAAGTTGTTAGGCTTGGAGATGCATTAGAACCACTTAGGGAGCTCTTAACACTGCCAATGGCAACTCACAAGCAATACCTACAGAGATTCTGATTTAATTGAAAAGTGATTCAAGTGGCGCTAATATGCAGCTGTGGCTCAGAGAATGTTTGCAGAATGGGTATTGAACTTGGTAGATGAGGGCTGCGAGGAGGGGTGTGTCTGGGAAAGGAGAAAGATCAGCCTGGCTGGAGGCTGGCAGTGATCACGGAGATGGAGGAGGGATGTGGGAACATGGGAAGGAATGACGCCCAATGGTGCCCTGAGAAATGAGGCATACTTGCTTACAGATTTGCCCTGCTCAAATGTGGCTTTTGAATCTTTTTACAAAAAAGGACTGGCCACTTCAAAGGAGCAGTCTGAGTCAGCCATCCTGAGACAGATGGGAAAATGGCTAGAAGCCTGTGATACAGCTCAGTAACAAGCCAAAATTCCACACAGACACAAATAACTCATCACAAACCCTAAGGGGTTAGCTAGAGGGAAGGCTGCCAAACCTTAGGGTCAAATGGCCACTTGGATGGACCACAACCCAAAATGCACCAAGACCCTAGGGTAGAGAAGGTCACTGGAACAAGACTTAGCAGAAGCAATAACACAAACAAATTCCAGGGAGGCTGGCAAGTGAAATCAGAGCGGCCTGGCAATAGGTGTAGGACCACAAGACCAGGCAACATATCCTGGGTGATGGCAGGTGGCCAGTCAGGGGTGAGAGATGAAACTAGAGGCTTGGGTGATAGAACCCAGCTGGCCTGAAGGGAATAGGACAAAACCATTATCTCCGATCAGAGCCTGTGTCAGAGGCTTGAGTGTGAAGCTGAGTGTGAAGAGAAACACAGAGACACATTTCTTAAAACTAAGATACAAGCAGAGTGTGGGTACAGACATAACTCAGTGTACTATTTTGGAGTGGACTAAGGGTCAGACTATGATCAACGACTACCTTTATGCTGACTTTACACTCAATTACTCTTTGATGTCCCTGTGCAAGACAATTTTAGGGCCTGTAGCTGGGCTCAGCTGGCACCAGCTATGGCCACGGGGTTCCAGCTGCAGAGCTTCAAAGGCGCCCCGTGTCAGGAAGCTCAGCTGGTCGTTACAAGGCAGAGGGGCAACAGATTCGAGGAAGGTGGCAATCAGAGCCGCCTGCTCCCCCATCCCCACATAGTCTTGGGGACTATCTATGGCTAGGAGAATCCTCTCTGCTTCCTACTACCCACCAGAGGAAGGCAGGCTCTTCCCTGAGTGTCAAGGGCCCATAAGCGTTTGCTTCTGTGTGGAAAGTGGGTGGTGAGAGTTGTAGGGAGGTAAATGAGAAAAGCGGGGAAGGCAGAGAGCAGGGGTAAGAAAGCCAGCAGCACTGGGCAGAGCTTCTAGGGAGCAGTCTACAGGGGGTGCAGGCTTATTCTGCGAGGAGAAAAATAATAAGTAGAATGAGATCAAGCAGTTACTAAGATGAGCTGGCATTTATTCAGGAAACTTCATATGGCCCCCAACCTATGTCTGTGTGTCAGGCACTTGGCAGTCTACCTCATTCAGAATCTGCATTCTTTGATGCCTGCTGCTACAGCTACTCTAGTTTAACAGGTGAAAATTTAACAGGAAGAATAATACAGGGCTTCAGAGTCAAACTGAGAGAACAAAATTCATGACTCTGTCACTTAGAATGTGGGCAACTTCAGACAAGTTACTTAATTTCTGTCCCTTATTTTCATCAACTATAATATGGAAATAGCAATAATATGACAGGGTCATGGCGAAGGTTAAATAGAGAACACTTGCTACATTGCTCTTGCTATCCATCAGTGCAGAACATAACAAGTGTTCTTATATTACCTCTTAATAAATTAACCATATCATTTTTGCAATCTCTCTAAATCAGTAGTTTCCAAACTCTATTCCATGTTAGAGTCTTCTGGGGAACTTTAGGAAGTGTGTCTTGGAATCCCATTCCTGAGATTTTGATGTTACTAATTTGGATGCATGGCTCAGTGCCCAGAGTACAGTGGTTACGGAGTCAGCCACATACATCAAGGGTGGCGGGTTTGAACCCAGAATGCGGCCAGCTAAGCAACTGCAACAAAAAAATAGCCAGCCATTGTGGTAGGAGTCTGTAGTCCCAGTTCCTTGGGAGGCTGAGGCAAGAGAATCGCTTAAGCCCGAGAGTTGAGGTTGCTGTGAGTTGTGATGCCACAGCACTCTAACCAGGGTGACATAGTGAGGCTGTCTCAAAGAAAATAAATAAATAAAAATAATTCGGATGCAGCGTGGGCAAAAGCTCCCCGGCTGAGTCCAATGAGTGATTAAATTTGAGAGCCACTGATGTTAATAATTATTCCCTTGCTTTAAGTAATAATTTTTGTTGAATTACATAATTTTTATAACAAAATTATAAATGAGTCTATGCTATCCACTAAGGACAACTAATCAAACTTCAGATATAGAACCAATTGGAATGAATCAGCTTTGTGGCCTGAATTTGGGAGGTGACAGCATTAAATCCATCATGCTTGTTTTACAGGTTCTCGCACTATGAGAATTACCATAAAAATAGTGCAAAGCAATATATAATTGCCAAGTCAAGGGAGCAAGAGATGAATTGAGCAGATGTTTTGTCAAGAGAACCAGAAGGGGGGAAAGTTCTGTTCTCAGGATGGTGGGTGTGTGTATTCACGCGAAGATTATAATCATAGGCCTTTACTATTCCTTGGGGTTGATTTATGATGAGAGTAACATATAATTACTTATATTCCCATGACAGTGTAGCCTACACGCTCCTTATTTAAACAGAAACTCTCCCTTAAGGCCACTTCTGAGTTGCTGTTACAAAAATAGTTACCAGTATTCCATTTTCCAGAAAATGGTACAGTGTCATAGAATGGGAAATCAGTTTTAAATTCAGAATCTGAGTAGCAAATAGTTCTTTCATCCAAAGAGAGAGTAAATTCCTTCACCCCCTAGTGCAGGAGAACCCGGTGATTGCAGAGAGACCACAGCCAGGAAGTAGCAGGCAGACACAGGGTGTTCGGATGAAAGATTCAAGGGGCTACAGAATTCCTGAGGTTAGTGAGCAAGGTAGGCAACCAGAATTTTGTGCAATGTTTTGGAAAGAATCAACGTCTTCTGAAGAAATTGATTATATGCTACTTAAAGACTGAATTTAGAACAATCAGCAAATATAAAATTTTTCTAAAATTTTTATTAGGAACTCCAAAGTGAGAAATTACCATTGCGTTGGATGGACACTGATAAAAGGGTAGAGTCCTTTAGCCACACCGGCTAAAGGCTATCACCAGTTCTTTAGTGAGGAGGTGGAGGAGACTCACACCCACTGCATAACCTTCCGTATATCGTGTGTGTGATTAAATACATGTGACTCCCCACGCAGATTATATTTATGTTTAATCTCCGCAAGTCCACAGTGTAACACTGCACAACTAACTCGGATACCCGACCCCCGGCCCAGCCACATACCCACCACAGAAACTTGAGCACAGTCCCATCATCGGTAAGGCAGAGACCATAAAAGTACCTTCTTCCAAAAGGCTGTTAGGAGGATTAAACAAATTCCTATTTGTAAATCATCTAGAAGAATGCCTTCACAGATGGCATGACAGAATGCTTCCTCATTAAGTAAATCTTCACAAAATCTCTAATTAAAAGTTCCTTTCTGATTTTGTTGTGTATAGACACTTGAACCACAAACACTCCACCTGATAAAATTCAACTCTTGCATTCAGAAGTAGAGAAAATAAGATAAGCAGTGCTTGTTTCCAAGACATAAAAAAAAAATCATTTTGCCAGAATTACTTCTGAGTGTGGACTGTGTTACAACAGCCACCTAGGGGGTATCCAGGATGACAGAGATACAGTGTAAGAATCCGAGGCCATCATTTGTCTATAGCTCTCTCATGTTAGGAAATAGCTTGTAATATTCTTGGGTTTCCACAATAGCAAATAGCACTTGGGATTCATCTGTTCATTTTTTTGGAATTTAATGTACAGGTGTTTTTTTTTGTTTTTTTTTTTTTTTAATTTTTACAGTCTGGGAAGAAATCCACAGGTTGTTGTAATTCTCAGAGTTTTCTGGGTTTGGTGACGTTTAGGGCAGAGACAGCTTTTCAATTATGGATCTTGGCCAGTATTCAATGCTAAGCAGCTCCTCTCTGGCTACACTTGCCCGGAGAAGCAGGAAGCATAAGCAGGGCAGCTTCATGGATTTTGTGCTGCATATGCAATTTATACACTTTCGCTTGCATATTAAAGTTCTCCTCCTTTTTGACGTATACAGTGTAAGTATTATAAGAAGCTAAGATCCAAGGGATTGTTGGCTCTTTTTTGTTGTTGTTGTTGATTAATTTGAGTTCTCTATAGATCCTAGTTATCAAGCCGTTGTCTGATTCATAATATGCAGATATCTTTTCCCATTCGGAAGGTCGTTGTTTCCTTCATCGTATAAAAGCTTTTCAGTTGGATTAACTCCCATTTATTTATTTTTGTTGCTGTTGCAACTGCCATGGAAGTCTTCATAAAATCTTTCCCCAATAATGATCATACTTGAAGATATGGGAAAGATTTCCAAGTATGATCATTATTTTAAATGAGCAATTTTCCATTCTTTCTTAGAGAATGGCAGTGTGGGTGGGTTAAAATAAGATGGTAGAAAATATTTGCACTATAGCATGTTTTCTTTGAAATTCTATAGTCTACTTAATTTTACAGAGTAGCTACCATTATAAGTATTTATAATTGCACTGAAAATTTTTATGGCATTATTAGCTTCTTGGCTTGATGTATGTGAAATTATTTTGTTAAAACATACATCTATCAGTTTAAATTATAAAATACATATAAGGGCATTTTGGAACAGAGTGATCATTGCCACCATCTTCAGTATTCATTGACATTTCTAGCTTCTGTAAATGCCTACCTCAATAACTGTGTTTAATTGTTTTCATATACAATATTACTTTTGTCTTTATATCTACTCTATAAAGACTCAGTCAGGCATTCTCCGCCTTTTCATGCATAGTCATTAAGGATATAAAGTCAAATTTTCTGAGTGCAAATCTTAGTTGTCCATTATTTGCCATGACATTGGTGTAGGTCAATTTCATCACTCCTCCCTTTCTCTTTACCACAAATTGAGATTGTAATCATACCTACCTCATTGGCTATTATTATTTTGTGTAAAGTCTTTCTATAGTGCCTGACACATGATAAATACTAAGCAAATCCTAGCTACTATTATTCAAAATTAATCTAGGATCCAGAAAGCGACTTAGTAATGGTATTAATTAATGATACTGAGCCTTAATATAAAGTCTAAGATGCTTCTCCAAGTTGCATCCTTCATCATTTACATTCCCAAAATACACATGCTGCTTTCTTTCCACTGTATTCAAGGATATGTTTTGTTTTTGAAGTTGATTTTTGTACTCACAAAATACAAAGTTAATTTGGGAATTTTCCAACACTCCTTTTCATGATCTTACAGTTGCAGAATATTTTTGTTTAAATCTTCACGTAATACTTCTCTAACAATTCTATTCTAAATCTAATTGCCTTACATAGAAACCTTAACAGCAATCACTTTGCAGGAGTGAAAGCCTACTAAAGTCACAAGCAATTCCAGCAGGTTGAAACTGGACCCCATACAACCCCCAATCCTACCCAGACAGCTAAGCCAGAAATTCTTCTCACAATTTTGCCCTACCCAGGATGTCAGCCTTTGAATCGTTCTGGGTTTAGCCCAGTGCATGCCAAGAAGAATGAAAAACTTCTTAAATGCAAATTTAAGTGTCTTGACATCTGGTCTGGACAGTCAAGGTATGATAATTTTTATACTTACATATAAGTTTGTTATAAAAAATTCAAACTTCATATAAAATTACCCAGGCTTTTGAGCTCATTTTTAATAAAAAGGACTAACCAGGGAAAACACAGGAGCAAATGGAGATATCTTAGTTTCTGTTATAGTAAAATTTATTCCTGCTATTCCAGTTATTTACCAATTTTGTAGGTGATATGGTATCTACATACAATGCTAGGCCCTGGAGGCCTCCCACACTAAGGATGAAGTGGCACAAAGAGGACCCTTTGTGGCTGACAATCCTGAGAGATCTATGCAACCATTCTGCTTCCTCTCCCCTTCTTTCCTTCTTTTTTTTTTTTCTTCTATTTCTCCTTTTCACCCAATACTTGGGTTCTTCATAGTAACCCCACCTGTCTGTTGTCCTGAGCTTTAGAATCATGGCTAATTCTGCTAATTGGCACTGGATTCTTGGAGTGGGATAGGAAGGGCCAGACCCTGTAGCCTACACAGTATCTGTTCTCCAACCTCCTCCTTGCTCCTAAATGGTCTTCCCCTACTCAAAAGTGATACCAAATGTGTTGGGTTGAAGTTTTATATTTAACATCTGTTTAAGCTTAGTTGAACTTGATTCTGAACACATAGCAAGAAATTCCTAATTTGTGAAGATTATATTGATTTATGAGCATGAAGCAATAAAGACTACAAAAAAATTAAGAGTTTTCAAACATTTTCAGTGTTTCCTAAATTTCTAAGTTGCCTCAGAGAATTGAGTTCTACTGGTCTTAAAGTTTGCCTGAAAGACTCAGGGTGGCTTTCCAAAGTTTACTTGCAAATAAATGAAGTAAAACTTTTGAGCCCACTGAAGATTGCCATCTTGGGGTATAAGAGGCAGGGTGCTGAAATTTTGGCTTTGCAATGCAGTAACAACCAGTTCCACCTGTCTTCATGTCTTGATTCTGCACACTCCTTTGCAGTTCCAATCACCAACAGATGCTTCATCCTCAAATGGATTTTAGATAGCAGGTGCCGACAGATGCTTCATCCTCAATTGGATTTTAGAGAGCAGGTGCAGTGAGTTCCTAGGAGCAAGAATTTCCTATTTCCTTTTATAATCCATCTGGACTTATAAGTTCCTCTAGCAGAAAGTTTCCATACTCTCATTTCTAAGATAGGGAAAAATGTACTGTCAGAACTAGCCAGGCTCACTGTCAATGAACATTAAGAATGCAATCAACCTTCAACACGGTCTGTTGAATGACATGTGTTTCCTCTATCAGAACAAATTGCTTTGTAAGAAACAAAGCTTTAGGTCATAAAGATTAGCTTTACCTTAACTTCAATATGTAACTGCAGTGGTTATGTTCTCTTGGTTCATTTTGATATAACTGATCTAAAACAATTCTTCTATTCTGTTTAAACTCCCTTTGGCTTGAATGGCTTCTCTTAACTCTGTCATGTTCTGGTAAAGGAGAACAATCATTGGTAGAATCTTAATGCCACCATTACTATTCAATTCTCTTAGCAGCAATTTGGAGTTGCTATTGTATGATCACATTCTTAAACCTAACTGAAAATGTTTAACCAACAATGTGATAGTATCATACCTTGAAATCACACTGGAGATTACAATAGGGAAAGGAGTTTTAAAATCACACTTTCAAGATATTTTATTATCTTTGCTAGGGAACATGCCTTTTTTCTATCCTTTAAAAATGTAAAAGGCTAATAATTTAAGGTATGAAATGATAAAAATCCTCAAGAAAGCATGGGAAAAACACTTGAAGATATCAGCCTGGGGAAAGACTTTATGAAGAAGACTTCCTTGGCAGTTGCAACAACAAAAACAAACAAATGGGACTTAATTAAACTGAAAAGCTTCTGTAATGAGACAACAATAAAAGCAAATAAACAACCTATACAATGGGAAAGAATATTTGCACATTTTGAATCAGACAAAAGTTTGATAACTAGGATCTACAGAGAACTCAAATTAATCAACATGAAAAAAACAATAATCCCATATATCAATGGGCAAGAGAGATGAATAGATCCTTCTCTGAAGAAGACAGATGAATGGCTAACAAACATATGAAAAAATGCTTACCATCCCTAACTTTTAGAGAAATGCAAATCAAAACCACCCTAAGATATCCTCTAACCCCAGTGAGAATGGCCCACATCACAAAAATCTTAAAACTGTAGATAGATGCTGGTGTGGATATGGAGAGAAGGGAACACTTTTACACTGCTGGTGGAATTACAAACTAATACAACCTTTTTGGAAGGAAGTATGGAGAACCTTCAAAGAACTCACCTATACCTCCCATTTGATCCTGTAATTCATTACTGGGAATCTACACAGAAAAAAAAAATCCTTTTGCGATAAAGACACTTACACTAGACTGTTTATTGCAGCTCAATGTGCAATTGCCAAAATGAGGAAATAGCCTAAATGCCCACCAACACAGGAATGGATTAACAAGCTGTGGTATGTGTATACCATGGAAAACTATTCATCCATTAAAAAAGATGGAGACTTTACATCTTTTATATTAACCTGGATGGAAGTGGAACACCTTATTCTTAGTAAAGCATCACAAGAATGGAGAAGCAAGAATCCTTTATACTCAATTCTGATATGAGGACAATTAATGACCTACTACATGGTAAGAGGTGGGTAAAGGGGAGAGCAGAGAGAGGGAAGGAGGAAGGGGAGTGAGGGGTCATGGTGTGTGACACACCTTTTGGGGGTGAGTCACAATTATAAGAGGGTCTTTATCTAACAAATGTAATCAATGTAACCTGGTTCTTTGTACCTTCAATGAACTCCCAACAATAAAAAAAAAGAAAAAATGTATAAACAGTTTTCTTAGGGATATGTATTTTAAATTGTGTTTTTCATTGAGGGGTATGTGTGAGATATTTGTTAGAACTCTAATTCTAAATGGTATGTTAACTGTAAATTTGAGAATTGAAGAAAAGAATAAAAGCCTTTTCATAATCACACCTTCCCTAGGGATTGTATTCATTTGACTTGGTGTATCTTGGAACAGTATGATTCTTTGCAAAAATAAAACGTTTCAGTTATGTAATGATTTCCTCTTATTATTTACCTACAAATACCTTAAGTGTTTGATTTCTAACTTATTTCTAAAAATAGAGAATGTCTCATAAAAGTCAAGTATAGTATTTGAAATTTGTAGAAAAAAGGGGGAAAATAGGATAAAAAGAAATCTTTAATATGACTCACCTTAAAAATAATTACAGTTTGGGGCGGTACCTGTGGCTCAAAGGAGCAAGGCACTGACCTCATATACTGGAAGTGGGGGTTAGAACCTGGCCTTGGTCAAAAACTGCAAAAAGAAAAAAAGAAAATAATTATATTTTAAGGCAAACGGGGTAAACAGTTTTTAAGGCATACATATGGAGCTTTATTAAAATAATTTATTATATTTTCATTATAGGATTACAATTGTAAGTCAGTCTTAGGAGGAAGATTTTTCTGCAGTTTCAAGAAATAAAAGAAATGCACTTGTGTGTTATTCTGGTACTTGTATGATATATATATATTAGAATTTAGATCTCTGATCAATCTGAGATTCAATCTATAGTGTAAGCATAGCTCTAACTTCTCTCAAAAAGCTGCCATTTGTCCCAAACTCACTAATTAAAAATCTCATTATCAAGTACTGAATTTTCTTAGATGCTTCAATTTATTTCCTGACTTTGTCTTCTACTCAAATGGCCTGTCTTTTCAAGTGCCCATGTCCACTGTTTTAAGTATAGAGACTCATGGTTTGGGGCCTGCTAGCCCTCCGTTTCCATGATCATTGACCAGCCTCCACTCTGGCTCCTTTTACTGCTACATCAGCATTCTTCAAGCTGTGGCTGCATGTTAGAACCACCTAATTCACTTTTCAATTAACTGAGAATCTTTGCAGGTGGGACCGAAGCATGAGTGGAGGTAAGAGCTCCCCAGGTGATTCTAATGTGTCTCTAAGCCTGACAACTTCTGACTTAGGAAAATGTAGGCTTCTTGCCTTTTCTATAAAAGTAAAAAGCTCTGCCAGCAAGGACTAGATTATGTATCATTTATTATTTTATTTCTAGTACACAATATAATATATGGTATATCTTGGGCACAAAGTGTGTTTGATGAACAAATAAGTGGACATTGTGGCTGGGCAAGATGGATGACCTGCAACATCCACTGCCAGAGCATCTCAATAAGAAGGAGAAGTTTTAGATGAAAGAAAAAAACAGAGAAATGTAGATTGGGTGCTGGTCTGAGGGAATGTTCTCCAGAACCTTTAGGAGACCCTATGGGAAAAAGTTGTGAAGCAGAACATGAAGGAGCCAGATATCAGCAGAGCTCAACCCTGGAGAGGCTGGGAGCCTAGTAAGAAGGGGAAGGGGAGCTATTCATTCCCCCCCCCCCAAATCTCTGACAGTCAGCAGGCTCCTGAGCTGCTAGAAAGACTTTCTCCCCATATTAACCCACAGGCTGCTGCAGCCAGTGAGCTGGAAACTTCCTATGGATAGAGTACCAGGCTCTCAGTCCCCCAAGCCAGGGCTCATCTCCACCAACCTGAGCTGAAGTGGCTGGCACTCCATTGCTTCACTACCCACTGTGCACCTTTGTCTCCACTTAGGGGCTTCAACTCCTCAGGTTATGTCTTGCTCATTCCCACACAGACGTTTCCCAACACTGGCCCAGGCTACAGGAGCCACAGTAGTTCAGTGGGTCCCAGATGATGTGTGACTCTAGTTTGTAAGACAGGCCACAAAAGCTGCAGTCTTTAGGCAATATCTGTGGCTGTGCTGGTTCAGAGCCAGTAGACTTGGGGTGCACATGGCCCAGTGAGACACAGCAGTGGCTGTGTCACTTCCATCCCCAGCATTACAGCTGCTCAGGGAGAGTCTTCTTCCACTTTGGAAAGGAAAGAGAAGAAGACTTTGATTTGTCACTTGAGTACCAGCTTAGCCACAATAAAATAAAGAACCAAGCAGACTCTTGAAGATCAGAATATAGGCCTTAGTTCCAGGAAAACATTACCGGACCCAAACTGGGGCAAAAGGAAACATGCTGTCCTGAAGAGGAGGACCCAGTCCTGGCAGAATTCATCTCCTACTCACTAAAGAGCCTTTAGTTGGAGGTAGCCAGACAATGGTCACCATGGGCTTTGGATGAGACTTCAGGTATAATCTGGTGCTAGTGGCCAGAAAGGAGTGTTCATGTCACTCCTCCTCCAACTCCAGCAGCCCAGCACATAGAGTGAAGGAAGAGAGTGATAGACTTTGCCTGGTAATCCAGGGAATTCTCCTGTATATTACCCAAATTAACCAAAGCAATACCATAAGAAGTCTGCAAGAGTCATAGGAGTTCTGGGCTTGAGGCACCCCCAGTGTTGATATGGCTGCAGTGACCAAAGATTTAGATCACAACCCTCACTTTCCTTTGACTATCTGGAAAGCCTTATAAAATATGACAGGTCCAAATAAGCACACACTGTGAAGATTAAAATAAATACCTACCTCTCTAATGCCCAGATATTCATGAGCATCCACAAGCAACATGAACATCCAGGAAGGCATGACCTCACCAAATGAACTAAATGAAGTAACAGAAGCTAATCCTGGAATCATGGAGATATGTAACCTTTTAGGCAAAAAATTCAAAATAGCTGTCCTGAAGAAGTTCAATGAATGTCAAGACAATATAGAGAAAGAATTCAGAAGCCTATCAGAGAAATTTAACAAAGATAGTGAAAAAATATTTTTTAAAAGCAGAAATTCTGGAGCTAAAGGATTAAATTCTCAAACTGTGAGATGCACCAGAGTCTCTTACCAGCAGAATTGACCAAGCAGAAGAAAGAATTACTGAGCTTGAGGACAAGCTATTTGAAAATACAGTCAGAAGAGGAAGCTGGAAAAAGAATAACAAAGAATGAAGCATGCACATAGGATCTAGAGAATAACTTCAAAAAGGCAAATCTGAGTTTGGGTATTACAGAGGAGATAGAGGAAGAGATTGGGGTAGAAAGTTTATTGAAAGAAATAATAACAGAGAAGTTTCTAAACTTAGAGAAAGATATAAATATTCAGATTCAAGAAGGTCGTAGAACACCAAGCATATTTAACCTAAACAAGACTACCTCAAGGCATTTAATAACCAAACTCCCTAAAGAAATAGATAAGAAAAGGTCCTACAGAAAGAAAGAAACAAGCACATGCAAGGTGTTTCCACATATCTGGCAGCAGACTTCTCAGTGGAAACCTTATATGCTAGGAGAGGGTGGCATGACATATTCAAAATGCTGAAGATAAAACCTCTTAACCCTAGAATATTAAATTCTGCAAAAATATCCTTTAAACATGAAAGAGAAATAAAGACTTTCTGAGTAAAATAAAAGCTGAGGGATTTCATCAACACCAGACTTGTCCCATATGAAAAATTAGCAGGAACTCTTCGATCTGACATAAAGGATATGAATGAAGAATCTGAGGGCATACAATCACTGGTAGTAGTAAGTTCACAAATACAAATTATTGTTGTAATTGTGGTGAATAAGGCATCAGTATCTTGAATAGGAAGACTAAAAGAGAAATTTATCAAAAATAACTACAAAAACTCCTTAAGAGATAAATAGTATAAAAAGTTACAGATGGAAACAACAAAAACTTAAAAGGCGAGGGAGTAATTAAAGTGTGAAATTTCTCTTAAATGTATCTTAGCTTGTTTGTTCATAAGCAGGGATGTCATATGTTTAAAATATTTTGTTGTAAAATGTTTTTTGCAAGCCTCATGGTTACCTCAAATAAAAAGCCCTATAAAGATACATGAAAAATAAAAAGCAAGAAATAAAAACATACTCCCAGAGAAAATCATTCATAACAAAGAAAGATAGGAAAGAAATAAGAAAAAAGAGAAGACACAAATCAAATAACATGGCAACAGTTAAGTCCTTGCCCATAAATAACATTGAATGTGAATAAGGTAAACTTTCTATCAAAGGACATAAAGCATCGCATGGATAAAAGACAAGAGCCAACTATATTTTGTCTGCAAGAAATAGCCTTTATCTATAAACACATACAGACACTAAAACTAAAGGGATGGAAAAAGATATTCTATTCAGATAAAAACCAAAATGGATCATGAGTAGCTATATTTCTATCAGAAAAACAGATTTCAAAATAAAAACTTTAAAAAGAAATAAAGAAGGTCATTATAAAATAATAAAGGGGTCAATTCAGCACGAGGATATAATAATTCTAAATACATATAGAACCAACACTGGAGAACCCAGATATATAAAGCAAATTATTATAGAGTTTAAGAGAGAGACAAACCCCAACACAATAATGACTGGAGATCTCAACACCCCACTTTCAGCAGTGGAAAGATAATCCAGACAGAAAATGAACAAAGAAGCACTGGGCTTAATCTGCACTATAGACCAAATGAACCTAATAGATATTTACAGAATCTTTCATCCAATAGCTGTACAGTACACATTCTTCTCCTCAGCTCATGGATGCTTCTCAAGGATAAACCATATGTTAGGCAACAAAACAAGTCTTTAAAAATTCAAAACAAGTTGAAATCATTCCAAGTATTTTCTTTGACCACAGTGGATAGAGAAATCAGTAACAAGAGGAACATTGGAAACTATACAAACACAAGGATATTAAACAATATGCTGTTAAATGACCAGTAGATCAAGGAAGAGATTAAGAAAGAAATTATAAAACTGCTAAAACAAATTAAAATAAAAACACAACATATGATACCCTACAGAACACAGTAAAAGCAATAGAAGAAAGAGGAAAATGTATGGCAATAAGTGTCTACATCAATATAATAGAAAAGCTTCAAATACACAACCTAATGATAGATCTCAAAGAACTAGAAAACCACGGCAAATCAAACCTAAAAGTTGGAAGAAAAGAAATAATAAAGATCACAGCAGAAATACATAAAATTGAAACCAAAAGAATGCAAAGATCAACAAAATGAAAATAATTTTTTTAATGATAAACAAAATTAATATACCCTTTTTCTTAAGACTAAGAAAAAAAAAGAATTAAGTCTCAAACAAATAAAATCAGAGGTGAAAAAGAGACATTATGACTGATCCCAAAGAAATTAAAAGGATCATTAGTGACTACTGTGAGATACTTCATGCCAATAAATTAGATAACCTAGAAGAAATGGATAAATTCCTAGACACAGACAATCTACCAAGCTTGAACTTGGAAGAAATATAAAACTCAAATAAACCAATAACAAGAAATTAGATAGAAGCAATAATAAAGTCTCCCATTAAAAAAAAAAATCGAGGACCCAACTGCTTCACTGCTGAATTCTACTGAGCATTTAAAGAATAACTAATACCACTCTTACTTAATCTGTTCCCAAAAATGTCAAAGAGGAGGGAATACTTCCACTCATTTTGTGAGACCTGTATCACCGTGACACAAAAACCAGACCAAGACCAACAAAAAAACACAAAGAAAATATAGGCCAATATCTCTGATGTACATAGACACAAATTTCTCAACAATACAAGCAAGCCAAACTCAACAACACATCAAAAAGATTATTCTTTGTGATCAAGTCGGATGCATTCCAGGGATGCAAGGATGATTCAATGTATACACATAAACCAATCTGACACATCATATCAACAGAACAAAGGAAAAAAAAACATAGGATCAGTTTTCCTTTCTTTTCTTTTCTTTCTTTTCCTTTTCAACTCTCTTTTCTTTTCTTTTCTTTTTCTGAGACAGAGTCTCATTGTGTTGCCCTGGGTAAAGTACCATGGTGTCATATCTCACATCAACCTCAAAACTCAGCTCAAGCAATTCTCTTGCCTAAGCCAAGGCAGAGGTTTTCAAATTAGGTGCTCACAAAGGTTTTCATATAGGTTTGCTTATCCTGTAAACAGGATGGGTAAAGAGACCGGCAGGTCAACACACATAAATTGAGACAGGCACCACTGAAGCATTTCATAATACCACAATAATCTGAAGGTTGTATCTCCTTGTCAAAGATGAGGAAATTGGAAGTCAGAGTGTATATTAACTTACTACATCTTATAACTAGCAACATAGCAGGAATTTGAAACAAGTCCAGTGGGAGGGAGCAAGATGGCAGCTGAGTAACACCTTCCTTGCAACCAGACACAGTGAGGTTGGGGAGAGAAGACTCCAGGCATCTCTGGCTTGGTGGCTCTACTCAAAAACATCCTTTTGGAGATGCAGGGAGACAACAAGAGATTTCTGGACCCCAGGAGGAGGACAAAAGCAGTGGAGAAGTGGCAAGCCTTCGGTCCGAGGCTACTGCAACTGTAACTACAATAGCAGCGAGAATGCAGACAGGGAAGGTCTTTCCTGTGGGTTGTTTTGGGTTTTTTGGACTTGGGCACTTGGTTGAATTCCCTTGGTAATTGCCAAAGGACCATGAGGTAGCTACTGCAGAGGATTCCACTTATAAAGAAATGTTAGAAATGACAGAAGGGTAATTTAAAATACAGATGATGAAAACAATGAAGAAAATTGCTGAGAAAGTGGAAAATAACCAAAAGAAAATCCCAAAACAGAATCAAATAAGAGATGAATGATATGAAGAATATAGAAAAGAGGCTCGGCGCCTGTGGCTCAAGCGGCTAAGGCGCCAGCCACATACACCTAAGGTGGCGGGTTTGAATCCCCAGCCCGGGCCCGCCAAGCAACAATGATGGCTGCAACCAAAAAATGGCAAGGCCTTGTGGCGGGCACCTGTAGTCCCAGCTACTTGGGAGGCAGAGGCAGGAGACTCGCTTGAGCCCAGGAGTTGGAGGTTGCTGTGAGCATGATGCCATGGCACTCTACCCAGGGGGGATAGCTTGAGGCTCCATCTCAAAAAAAAAAAAAAAAAGAATATAGAAAAGATATAGCAGAGCTGAAGGAATTGAATAAGTCAATTAGGGAACTTAAAGATGCCATAGAAAGTATCAACAACAGAGTAGACCATGTAGAAGAAGGAATCTCAGAGGTAGAGGACAAAGCTCTTGAGATAACTCAGATAGTTAAAGAGCCAAGAAAAAAAAGAGAGAGAAAGTGACAGAATTATGGGATGTTATGCAGCATTCAAACATACGAGTTATAGGTATCCCAGAAGGGGAAGAAGAATGTCCCTTCCCAGGGGAATGGAAGCCATACTAGAGAATATTATAAATGAAAATTTCCTAAATATCACCAAAAATTCTGACACACTCCTTTCAGAGGGATATCAGACCCCAGGTCACCTCAACTCAAAGAGACTTTCTCTGAGACACATTCTGATGACTCTGTCCAAAGTCAAGACAAAAGAAAAGGTTTTGCAAGCTGCCAGGAATAAGTGCCAATTGACATACAGGGGCAAATCCATCAGGGTGACTACAGACTTCTCTAATGAAATTTTTCAAGCCAGAATACAATGGTCATCTACCTTTTATCTACTTAAACAAAACAATTTCCAGCCCAAAATTCTATATCCTGCTATGCTAACCTTTAAAATAGATAGAAAAGTCAAATCTTTTACTGATATGCAAACACTGAGGAAATTTGCCACAATAAGACCAGCTCTATAGGAAATACTTCAATGTGAAGGAAATGGATCAATATTTGGAATCACATCCTTTCCCTAGACTTAGCCAGGAAAAAAATAGATCACCTGAACAGACCAATTTCAAGCACTGAGATCAAAGAAATAATAAAAAGTCTCCCAACAAAAAAAATGCCTTGGTCCTGATGGCGTCATGACAGAATTCTATTAAATCTTCAAAGAAGAGCTTATTCACATACTGAAGAAATTATTCCAAAAAATTGAGGAGGAAGGAATCTTCCCCAGCACGTTCTATGCAGCAAACATCACCCTGATACCAAACCCAGAAAAGACCCAACTAAAAAGGAGAACTTCAGACCCATTTCATGAATGAATGAATATAGATGCAAAAATTCTCAACAAAATCCTACCCAATAGATTATAGCTTATCATCAAAAAAGTCATACATCATGATCAAGTACTTTCATTCCAGGGATGTAAGGGTGGTTTAACATAGACAAGTCTATAAATGTAATTCAACGTTATCAACAAAAACAAAGACTATATGATCCTCTCAGTAGATGCTGAAAAAACATTCGAGAAAATTCAGCATCCTTTTTTAGTTAGAACACTGAAGAGTATAGGCATAGGTGGCACATTTCTTAAACTGAAAGAAGCTATCTATGACAAACCCACAGCTAATATTTTACTGAATGGAGTAAAACTGAAAGCTCCTCCACTTAGAACTGGAACCAGACAAGGTTGTCCCCTGTCGCCACGACTATTGAATATAGTGCTGGAAGTTCTAGCCAATACAATTAGGCAAGACAAGGAAATAAAGGGCATCCAGATGGGAGCAGAGGAGGTCAAACTCTCCCTCTTTGCTGATGATATGATCTTATACTTAGAGAACCCCAAAGACTCAACCACAAGACTCTTGGAAGTCATCAAAAAATGCAGTAAGGAAAGTACAGAAAGGAAGCCCAAAGGAAAGTAATAGCAGAGGATATTAACAAATGGAAGAACATACCATGCTCATGGCTAGGAAGAATCAACATTGTCAAAATGTCTATACTTCCCAAAGCAATCTACAGATTCAATGCCATCCCTATTAAAATACCAACATTGTACTTTCAAGACTTGGAAGAAATAATTCTTCATTCTGTATGGAACCAGAAAATAACCCTGTATAGCTAATGCAGTTCTTAGTAATAAAAACAAAGCCAGGGGCATCAGCATACCAGACTTTAGGCTGTACTACAAGGCCATACTGGTCAAAACAGCATGGTACTGGCACAAAAATAGAGACATAGACATTTAGAATCAAATAGAAAACCAGGAAATGAAACTAACATCTTACATCCACCTAATCTTCAATAAACCAAACAAGAACATACACTGGGTAAAAGAATCCCTATTCAACAAGTGGTGCTGTGAGAACTAGATATCCACATGTAAAAGACTAAAACAGAACCTGCACCTTTCTCCATTCACAAAAATTGATTCAAGATGGATAAAAGACCTAAACTTAAGACATGAAATGATAAAAAATCTTCAAAGAAAGCATAGGAGAAACATTTGACGATATTGGCCTGGGGAAAGACTTTATGAAGAAGACTTCCGAAGTGATTGCAACAACAAGAAAAATAAATAAATAGGACTTAATTAAACTGAAAAGCTTCTGTATAGCTAGGGGGACAACAACCAAAGCAAATACACAACCTACACAATGGCAAAGGATATTTGCATATTTTGAATCAGACAAAAGCTTGATAACCAGGATCTATAGAGAACTCAAGTTAATCCCATATATCAATGGGCAAGAGAGACGAATAGAACCTTTTCTAAAGAAGACAGATGAATGGCTAGCAAACACATGAAAGAACGCTTGTCATCCCTAATTATTTGAGAAATGCAAATTGAAACCACCCTGAGATATCATCTAGCCCCAGCAGGAATAGCCCACATCACAAAAATCTCAAAACCACAGATGCTGGGGTGGCTATGGAGAGAAAGGAACACTTTTACATTGCTGGTGGGACTACAAACTAATACAAACTTTTTGGAAGGAAGTATGGAGAGCCCTCAAAGAACTCACCTATACCTCCCATTTGATCCTGCAATTCCATTACTGGGCATCTCCCTAGAAGGAAAAAAGGACATTTGCACTAGATTGTTTATTACAGCTCAATTTACAATTGCCAAAATGTGGAAACAGCCTAAATGGCTACCAACGCAGGAATGAATTGGCAAGCTGTGGTATGTGTATATCATAGAATACTATACAGCCATTGAAAAGACAGAGACTTTAGGGTGGCTCCTGTGGCTCAAAGGAGCAGGGCGCCAGCCCCCTATACCAGAGGTGGCGGGTTAAAACCCAACCCTGGCCAAAAACTGCAAAAAAAAAAAAATGGAGACTTTACATCCTTTGTATTCCATCCTGGATGGAAGTAGAACACATTATTCTTAGTAAAGCATGACAAGAATGATGAAGCATGAATCCTATTTACTCAATTTTGATATGAGGACAATTAATGACCTAGTACATGGTGGGGAGTGGGGGAAGGGGACAACAGAGAAAGGGAAGGAGGGAGGGGATGAGAGAAGGAAGGAAGGAGGGGTGGGGGAGTCTTTGTGTGTGACACACCTTTTTAGGGCAAGACACAATCATAAAAGGGACTTTACCCAACAAATGCAATCTGTGTAACCTGGTTTCCTGTAGCCTCAATGAATCCCCAACAATAAAACAAGAAACAAGTCCACATATGTTAAAAGCCCAAACTCTTTCAGATTTCCATATTTTCTAGGAAATAGAAATTGGCCCGGAAGAAGTAGCTTCAAAAGTAAGAAGGAAATGTGGTCAGCTTAGAGATAGAAGAGAGAGGGTAGTGAGCAGATGCTGCATAACAACAAGATGTGGGAAGGTCTTCGCCATGAAATATCATCTCCTTTGACACCTTTGTAACACAGGTGGCACTGGATAGGTTTTGTAGGTACAAAATATCAATAGTCAAAGATTGATATATGAAATCACTTCAGCCATTACGTTCTTCAAAATATGTATATATATATATCATAATAATCATGGAAACTTTTCTTTTTCTTTGTTTCTTGGCAGGTTAATTCAGTTTTGTTTCATATGTGGCTGAGTTTTTTAATCACAGTAATAATTACAGTTGTACTAAGTAGATGTTAGCAGTTGTGTTTTCAAATTATTGTAGTTTAAGATGGAAAAATACTCTTACCAGTAAAATCCTTTAAAAAAAATTAAACTTCAATTTCAAACTGCTATGCTGGAAGGTAAAAAGAGAAATTTTAGAAGAGGTTAATAAATTTCTTCTAAATGTGATAGACATTTCTGTTAATATGGCATGTGTCATACAGAAAGAAAATGCACACCTACCAAAGATTTTGTTTAACTCATTAATTAATGAGGGAATCAGACCACTGTTGCTGCCTGTTCAAAGGAGAAATCAAAGAATCATTCATTTATGATTGGCTTTTTCTACCAGACAGACTTAGCTTGAATATCTACAGACAAGAATTATTTGCATTGCTCTAAGCTATCTACAATTGACAGGATTATAAAACATCTCCAAGGTAACAAAAGGTGCAGAGCCCTTATAGAATCAGATAATCTCCCAGTGGTTCCAGCATTTCACTGAAAGGATATTCAAGTTGTCTCTTTAGTTTTTTAAAAGTCTTAATATTTTCCTTACAAACTATATCTTGTAATTGCTACAAATTCTATTTTCTAAAATGGTAATTTTGTTTAAAAGAGAAGCAATTCTTCTGAAAATAATATCCTATTTATGCCTAACCATGATGTTGTGTTGCTTGGTTTCCTCTAGTAGCTGAAAAATATGCTAAATAATTAGAAGTGTCCATGAAGAGTACTTGTTTAATGCCATTTAGACACTGTTGTGATACTGTCTGCTATCAGAGCCATTTTTTCTTTTCTTTTTCCTTTTTTTCTTTTTTGTTTCTCTCTGTCGCCCACCTAAAGTGCAGCAGTGTCATCATAGCTCACTGCAACCTCAAATTCTTGCAGTCACACAATCTTCTCTCAGCCATCAGAGTAGGTGAGAGTACTTGGTACACAACACCGCATCCAGCAATTTTTTTTTAATTTTTTGTAGAGGCTGGTCTCCAACTCTTGACCTCAAGTGATCCTCCCACCTTGGCCTCCCAGAGTCTTGGGATTACAAGCACAAGCCATAGCACTCGGCCTATCAGAGCCATTTCTGCAGTTGCACAGAAGCATGAGAGGAGACTCAGGAAGTATTAGCTTCCCAGCCCCAACAGGTAGCTCAGATGGGGCTAGTCACTGAGACTTAACTTCACAGGAAGGAAATGATGTGAGAGAAATATGACTATACAGAATATAGTCTTTTTTTCTCAGAAAGTTGTTAATGAGCATCTACCTCTTTGGGAGGATGAGATGAGTTGGGGACACACAGATAAGAACAGCCTAAAAATATTGATTAACATAGTAATTCAGTTCTTTCCAACTCTCTTTCTCTCAAGTCATTTAACATTCTCATAGACAACGTCTTAAGTTCATGCTAGCATATGTTTAACATCTAACATTTGCTGACTTTTCAGAATGATGATAACAACACAGATTTAGGATTTGGAGTCTTTGGCTGGCAACACAATGGTGATTTATTTAGCTAGAATTTCAGACTGTTGCTTTGCTTTAATACACTACATCAGTTACTTTCCTTTGGGAAAGAGATACTAGTTTTTCATCTAAGATAATGGTATGAATTTCCCCATTAGGTTTTTTTAGTTGCAGTAAAAAAATGAAGCAATTAAAAATATTTTTAAAAGATTAGCAGCTGGTAGGCGGGCATGATAAAACAAGATGGTGGCCCATCATGATGGAACTCTGAAAACTGGTTGAAATTAAAGAGTGCCACACCAGCAGTTAGAGAACAGCAGGATTTTGTCCAAGCTTAAGCATTTGTTTTGCTATGTGACCCACTGCAGGTCATTGACATCTTCAGAGCTGAGGTTTTCTTGTATTTAAAATGAGAATTAAAAACTCTGCCCTGCCCCCTTCATGGTGCTCCCAAGAGAAAATGAGAAAACATACCAGAAGGCATTTGGGGAAGTCTCAAAGAGCTACTTAGGCAAGAGGGCATGGACAGAAGTGGCGTTTGTACTTTCAGGTAAAGTCATCCTCAGGATCAGCTCTCTGAAGGCAATCAGGTAGAGAGTGGACTTCAGGCTGCGTGACAAGAGCAGCACCTTGTGGGCAGCCACTGAAGAGCGTAAGCTCTTTCCCTCTACCTTGGACTTGTTCTTGTCTTAGCATTGACAAATAAGAGCTGGTCAGAGCTTTGCTACAATGCCCCTAACTGAAGATTTTGTCCCTTGCAAAGGACCTAGTTTCTACAAGCAATTCCTACAATGTCTCACAAAGTCAAATTGATGTCACATTTCAGAACAATGAGAGTTTGTTGAGACAAAAATGGCATCCGACTAAAAGGACAGTAACAGTAAATAAATCATGGTTCTACAATTTTGAGCTCAGGAAATTTCAAGAGTCACTGGAGTAGATTAGAAGGGAAGCTCTAGAATAAAATGACGTTAGATTTGCCAAAGAAAAAACAAAAGACCAAATTATGGGGCTGGCATTGTAAGGTTCAAAGAGCACTGGTTGGATAGGTTTTATGATCAGGTGACGGGCAGAATGTGTAGGTGGTGAGAGGCTGGTGAGAGTATATGTGTGTGGTTGTACATGTGCATACATGTGGGAGAGACAAAGGAGAGGAGCAACAGAGGGGGCTGATGCAAACGTGTGGCAGAACTAATTATCCATGATAGAAAAAGACATTCTTCTTACCCTTGCAAGTTGTCTTCTCTTCCTTAGATATAAAGAGTACACCAACAGAACCTACTAGCCAACCAGAACAGGTAGAATATGCAAGAAAATCAAGAGCATTGGGGTATTATACTTCTAGGTTCATTTTTATAGAAGTTTCAGCTATCAAAACACTTAGTCATTTCAAAATGGCAGAGTGGATACATTTTACCATTTGGGTTTTTTGTTTAACAGTATCTTTTTATAATTTATGCCTTTGAGTAATTATTTTCTACTCAAACTTTTGTGAAATGTCTAATTTTGGTTTTCAGTTTAAAAATTGTTTAAATCTTAATTATTATGGGTACATACTAGTTGTACATGTTTTGTAGAGAACATGTGATGTTTTGATACAGGCATATAATGTGTAGTAATCAAATCAGGGTAATTGGGATATACATAACTTCAAGCTTTTGTTATTTCTTTGTATTAGGAATATTCCAATTCCACACTTTTAGCTATTTTAAAGTATACCATAACTTGTTGTTGACTAAAGCAAATATTGAGCACTTTTGAGCAAATATTGTTCATTCTAATGGTCAAACTATATTTTTGTACCAACTAATCATCCCTACTTTATCTCCCTCACCCTCCAGCCTCTGGTAATTGTCATTTTAGTCCCTGTCTCCATGAGATCAGTTGTTTTAATATTTAGCCCCCGCATATGAGTGAGAACATGTGAAGTTTATCTTTCTGTGTTTGCCTTATTTCATTTAACATAATGTTCTCCAGTTCTATCCATGTTGTTGCAAATGGCAACATTTCATTCTTTTCTTTTTTAGCATTGTGTATACATAAACACAACTTCTTTGTTCATCCATCCATTGATGGATACCTCAGTTGATTCCAAAATATATAAGATAGGTATAAAGATTGAAGAGCATGGAGAAAATGCACAAGATCACCAACCTCTGTAACTTGGAGGCATTTCTGTCATATTGAAAATGAGGTATATATTAGAGATTTTTTTTTTTTGATTGGGGCTGGTTTTGAACCCACCACCTCTGGCATATGGGGCCACCGCCCTACCCTTTTGAGCCACCAGTGCTGCCCTAGAGATTATTTTTTGATTGTTTAGAATAGAGTAAAAACATGATGCTAGGATAATTTATAGCTCTGAGCACTTGTGCAGTACCAAAGAAAGTTGCTGTGTGTTTGTGTTTGAGAGACAAAAGTCTCTCTGTGAGTAACAGAGACAGGGAGAACATCAGAAGCACCATTTCCCAAAGCCATAGACTGCCTTGACCATAGATAGCCAAGTCAGCAGCAAACCTTGTTGCAACTTTTCTCAGTTCTCTCTAGGTAGAACAAGCCTCTCTCCCAATCCCTCCATTCTCAAAAGAAGGATTCCACAAAGCTGGATTTCCTCTGATTTCTGTGATATGAATCAATTGCCATGTCTTACATAACCACTAGCAACATTTATAGCATCAGAACAATACCCTTTCTGCCCTCAGTTCACTCATTCTGATAATGGTAGTAGAGGGAAGCTTTCTCTTATATTCCAAAGGTTGGTCTATTTTGAAATTGTTCCTAATTTCTTTCCCTTAGCCTTCTATGACATTACATTATATATTTTTTTCTTTTTACACACTACCTCTCTGCCCACTCCGATTCATTTTGGTGAAGTTCTCCGCTCTTACCAAGTGTGACAAATAGTTTTTCCTGAGGGTCTGCCTTAGGCAGTATTTTCCAGTCAGAATTCACTGATGAAAACAGAATTTTCTCTAGCTAACACTAGCAGGAAGGGATTTATTGTAGAGTATTAAATTACCTACAGAGCTACTGTAGAAGCTGAAGAAACAAATGTAAGGTTGAGCTTTCAGGGACATCTTGAAAGACACAAAAAAGACCTACTGTCCTTACAGTCAGGAAGCCATTTGTCAGATTGCAAAGGCGCCACTAGCTGATTCCATAACCAGGTTCCCATTGCCACAGTCTGGAAGGTAAAAATAAAAATGGCAAAGGATCAGGAACCTGCCCTACTGGTGAAGATACTACTTCCAGATGGTGCTTAAGACAGAACCAACATATGAAACAGCAGAACTGTCCCCAGTTTACATCCACTTCCCTAATCTCACATTAGGGCATCTGGCAGAACCTAATTCACATAGAATCCATGCAAGAGAGTATGGTAAATGTAGTTTTGGGGTTCCAGCCTCCAAAGAAAGGACAACATATGAGACTAGATGGACTAGAACAAGGCAAGTCTATGCCCCGTTGGCTACTTAGCACCCAGGCACGTCCCTCTATACTTAAACAACCACACTGGCAACAACACACTCCTGACATGATGGAGCTCTGCCTTATACAGAGGAAATCTTCTGTTTTCTTTTTTATTTTATTGCACTCAAATAACATTTAACAGAAGACATTTACATTATTCTTAGAAAATCCATTGATATTGCCTAATGGCACTTTAGTTCAGATATTTGGAATTAAAAAGTATTTGAGGCTTCCTTCCTCAGGAAAGGAAGACTCGAAGTCTTATCAGTCACTACATTCATCTTGGGGTGACACTCAATTCTTTTCTACTTGAGTGACAGTACTATTTTGACGTCCCATGCCTATGGACATAATGATAAATTTGGCGATCACCAACATACAATATATTAAAGAGCAAGACAATACGAAAAGAAACAAAGAGAAAGTGTATAGAAAATGTGTGCTTTCTATAAATACTTCAGTGTATGTTAATATAACACATAGTAAAGTGTATAAGTAGCTACCACAGACCTCATTCAACTGTTCACAAGCTTGTAGCTGATATTTAAAACTTTTTCCATGACCATAACTAGGAAGCTCCCATGATCAGGAAGCAGCCCATCCAGGAGGCTGCCACCAGATCCAGACTCCCCCACCCTCCCTGGATGCTACAGCCACAGCAGCTCAGGGGCACAGCGTCCAGCTGACTTTCATTTTCCAGATGTCTCAGAAATGCATCTGCTTTGGGAAATTACATTTCAAATGGAAGCTTCCAAGGAGAAAATATAGTTTCTAAATTTCTAATTTCTGCAAAACAGGATAGATATTTGAGGTAGCTAGTTTATAGTATCCATCACTTATCTCAGAAACTCTCTTTCAGGGATCTTATCTACCTCCATGGCTTCAAATACACATTCACAAACCCTTGAGGACAGATGCTTTAGAATTGTGACTTTCTTTTTGGGCTTTTGAAATCTAAAACACCTGCATTTAC
>NW_003852559.1:84932-85498 GCF_000181295.1 Otolemur garnettii | reverse complement strand
CAAAAATTGTAACCAGTCCTTTAAAAAAATAAAAAAGGAAAAAAGTAATATCTTTGAGATACTTGAATTTAATCTCACGAAAGAAAAAAAATACAGAAATGTAACATCATAGCAAAACATAAGAAACAAATCTATTACCAAAGTAGCCACTTTTACCTCTGAGACATGAGCACAGAGATGAAGGCTGACTTGAAAGCTTTTGGGGGAGAAGAACACAGAGAAGAAAATCTGAGAGAAGCAGCTGCAAAAAACATGATTTGAATCCCAAAATAGCATGTAATGTAGGAAGACAGGAAAAAGGAAGCTGCAGGGAAAAACATCATTTTTTAAAGGCATAAAGTTACATCAAAACCAGACTTTGTACAACCAAGAAGATCCAAGCACTCAGAGAATCTGCTTAGAAAGTAACAACAGGCTAGCATGCTGTAAGCAACTCCTTCATATCCTTGCTAGGCAGCTATGAGGAAGAATATTTATACTATACATGGATAGGTAATAATAAAAGAAAGAGAATATATCTCCAGAACATCTAGATAATTCTTATCTTTGAGAGGCAAAATTTGAGA
>NW_003852559.1:82965-84767 GCF_000181295.1 Otolemur garnettii | reverse complement strand
TCTTGAATTTCCAATAGTTTAAAATAATGTTTTAAATAAAGTAATTATCATTTTTTAAGAAAAAAAAGAGTATTCACTAGCTTTAATGTTTTCTATTTTTCTTAACAGATTCTGTCTAACTCTGACAGTCTTTGTTAAAAGTGAGTTTAGTTAAAGAACAAGTTAAAATGAAATAATAAGAATAGGGACCTGCTAGATAGGCCTTTCATTCTTGCCACTTAGAAGTCACTCACCATGATATGTTAGTAAGAGGTTACTTACCTCCTCAGTATAGAAAGCTGAGCCTCACAGAGAGTATCCTTCCCCACTTACCAACCTACCTCTAATACATCTACTCATATTAATTAACCCTCATTATATGCATGCGGGCAAGAAAGATGCTGACCATTTCTATTCCCTAACCCCACAGGACAAAAAGAATTTGCTAGAGAAAGAGCAGATGCTAATAGACTTGGGGCAGGGGACCTCCATCACATTGGGATAACAAAGTGCTGCCCTGGGGAACAGGTAATCAAATGTAAGATAGAATTGAGTAGAAGGTAGGTGTGTGTGTGTGGGGGGGTCTCCCCTCTTCTGCTTTGAGAAAAGTAGGTCTCAAGGATCAGTGAGGAGGTCAAGGTAGAGAGGCTAGCTCAGACCTGGCACCCATCACCACTAAGACCCATCCTGGAGAAAGACTGGAGGAGAAACAGAGCTGAGCTCAGGGATGGGATGGGCCCTAGGCAACACAGATGGGGGCTAATAAAAAGGAAATACAGAATGTCAATTTAACCTCATATGTGACCTTTGTTTGAGGAAGTGTGGGGAAATTTTGGTTATATAAAGATACAACATTTAAAATAATCTGAGATTCCAGGAAGCTGACATTTTTCACCAAGAGCATTTTTGAAGAATTTATAATTTCCCTTGGTAAACAATAGAACACTTATAGTTTTCTTTCCAAATAAAGTGTAGATTTCATTTTAATACAAAAGTAGATGAACTTCTACCAAAGGAAAAATAAAAGCAATACAAATTTATGTAAAAGAAGCAACAGCTTAGCTAGGCATGGTGGCACATACCTGTAGTTCCAGCTACTTAGGAAGGTGAGGCAGGAGGATCACTTGAGTCCAGGAGTTTGAAGCTCCATTGAGCTATGATGACACCACTGCACTTTACCCATGGAAACAGAGTGAGACCCTGTCTCAAATTAATTAATTAATTAATTAAAGATAATAAACAAAATAAAGCAAAAATTAAAAAAAAACACTTGAGCCCAAGAGTTTGAGGTCCCTGTGAGCTATGATGCCACAATACTCTACCAAGGGCAACAAAGTGAAACTCTGTCTAAAGAAAAAATAAAAAAGAAAAGAAAAGGAAAAGGAACAGAGAACAATGACAATTTTTGTTAGATCTGTGGAATATAAATTTAAGTGTGAAAATTTTTCTTTTCTTTCAAAATGCTATTTCATCAGTACTAAATAAAAGAGTACTCTTGCATTTCAGAAACTAGCATTTATTCATGTATACTATGAAATTAAAGCTCCAATATAAAAATTTAACCATGTACCATTTCATTTGCTTGTCTCAATAGTATTTGCAAACAAAACCAGAAGGAGCATGGTGTAAAAGTCACAACAGTGGAATAGGAGTCTGACCAGTGTCTGATTATAACTCAAATTCTGCCTGCATGACTTTGGCCAGTTAATTAGCCTTTGTGTGTTTATTTATTCATCCTTACCACACCACCATTAGATTAGGAAATCCCTAAAATTATATCATCCCTTAGAGTCTAAAGACACAGACTCCCTAGTGAGTGGAAA
>NW_003852559.1:66703-78460 GCF_000181295.1 Otolemur garnettii | reverse complement strand
CGTCTTTAAATATCAGAAAAATGCAAATCAAAACCACCTTGAGATACAACCTAACTCCAGTGAGAATAGCCCACATCACAAAGTTCCAAAGCTGCAGATGCTGGCGTGGAGGTGGAGAGAAGGGAACACTTGTTCACTGTTGGTGGGACTACAAACTAACACACCCTCTTTGGAAAGAAGTATAGAGAATCCTCAAAGAACTCAAATTAGACCTTGCATTCAATTTTGCAATCCCACTACTAGGAATCTTCCCAGAAGAAAAAAAAAATCATTTTATCATAAGTACATTTGAACTAGACTGTTTATTGAAGCTCAATTTACAATCACCAAGATGTGGAAACAACCTAAAATACCCATCAACTCAAGAATGGATTAACACACTGTGGTATATGTATATACTGTGGAATGCTATTTAGACATAAAAAGATTGAGACTTTACATCTTTTGCATTAACCTGGCTGGAGTTGAAACACACGCTCCTTAATAATGTATCACAAGAATGGAAAAGCAAATATCCAATGAACTCAATACTAATATGAAGCTAGTAGCTAATACACCCACATAAGAGAAAAACTCAATTCCATTCAAAATGAGGGAAGAGGGAAGGAGGGAGGGGAGAGAGAGGATAAGGAGAGAAGCTTGGTGTGCTCCCAGCTAAGGGTACAACGTAAGGGCATATCACACAGTTCTTGGGTGCGGGACATGACTACAAGAGGGATTCTATCTAACAAAAACATTGTAACCTAGTTGTTTGGACCCCCACATTAATTTGAAAGTTTTTAAAAAAACCTATTAAAAAATTAATGTAATAGACATTTACTCACTACCTCTCTGAGACAGGCAGACTAACAACCCCTCCAAAAAAATCTGCATTTTGATTTCTGAAACCTGTGAATATGTGTGGGTCACTATGAAAGTTTTGAAATACACAAAAATCAAGAAACATAATATCCATGTGGACAGAGGCAAACGAAATCCTTTCAGCAGCAATGATAAGCTGAGGAAGTTGAAACTTGCATGGGTGAATCAGAGGGTGCTGTCGACTGTGTTTATTGGAAATGAAATATGATATCTGACACAGTCTGCTTCAAAACCTACATATTACCTTATTGGCAAAAGGGATTTTGCAGATGTGATGGCATGAAGAAACTTGAGATGGGAGGATTATCCGGTATCATTTGAGTGGATCCAATGTAATAACAAGGGTCCAGTCCTTACAAGAGAAAAGAAAGAGTGTCAGAGTCACAGAGGAAATGGGACAATTGCTGGGTGTGGTGGCTCACACCTATAATCCTAGCACTCTGGGAGGCCAAGGTGAGTGGATTGCCTGAGCTCAATAGTTTGAGATTAGCCTGAGCAAGAGTGGGACCGGTCTCTAAAAATAGCCAGACGTTGTGGCAGACACCTGTAGTCTCAGCTACCCAGGAGGCTGAGGCAGGAGGATCACTTGAGCTGAAGAGTTTGAAGTTGCTGTGAGCTATGACACCATGGCATTCTACTAGGGGAGACAAAGTGAGACTTTGTCTCAAAAAAATGAAGGAAAAAAAAAAACAAAAAAAACCGGAGACGCAACAATAGAAAGCTAAGGTCAGAAGTATAGATCTGAAGATGCTACTCTGCTGGCCTTGAGGATGGAGGAAGGAAGGAATACAGGCAGATTTCAGTGACTGGAAAGGGCAAGAAAGTGGATTTTCCCTCAGAGCCTCCAGAAATAGTGCAGTCTTGCTACACCTGGACTTTAGTCTACTAAGACCCATGCTGGGCTTCTCCTCCAGAACTGCAAGATAACAAATGTGTGTTGGTTTAGGCCACTAAGTGTGCAACAAGTTTTGCAAGCAGCAACAGGAAACATCTACAGTGTAATATCTAATAATCAACAATCTATAGAAATTAGACAAATACCTAATAATATAATATCTATAGAAATTAGACAATGCAATATCTATAAAAGTTAGACAAATGCCACTTACTCTTGGCATTTCACAGAAAACAGAAGAATCAGTAAGGTCTATCTCTCTTCTACACAGTTTAATTAATGAAGTTTTTCCAAAACTAAACCTCAAGGACAAATGAAAGCAAGGTTTTTGCATGAAAGCCTCATACATCAGATAAACTGTGTGGAGGTGCTGGATAATTCCATACAAGATGATAATTCTACGTAAATTATATTTCCTAATGTATGTTCTGCTGAGAAATATCCTTTTCTAAGTCATTGTTAGGGAGAGAAAGATTAAAAGGACCCCCGATGAAAATAAGGGCTATTATAAAGCAAACTGTGAACTACTTTCTTTGTAAAAGAGAACTCTGTCTCTCGTAAGCACATAAAAGGAGAGAATTAGTGGGAAAAGATAAATGTTCAAAAAGCAGGCATTTATAGTCTCAAAGGACTTGTGAGGAATCATCTGTGAAATGTCTGTCTTAGATGATCCAGCAGAGGTACACTTATAATAATTATTTCATCTTGATATAATTTCTGACAACGCTTGATCAGTTGACTAGCATCCTCCATGGGAAAAGCATTATCATGTAAGAGCTCTGCCAGGAGAGGAAAAAGCTGCCCCATGCTTTTCCCCAGCAGGAAACAGATTTTCCCCAATAACTGGCAGGAAACAGATTTCTGAACATAATTTAAAACAACAAGTTAGAGTCTGATTCTTTAGAAATAAAAAGCTGATATTAAAACTTTATATATTAATAAAAGTTGAAGATAGCTTATTAAAAGGAGCTATTTAGCATGTCTATAAAATATTTCATATTCCATCTAAAAATCTCGTATCCTACTAACTTTAGTCACGTTCACGGGTTCCTATAAGATCACATCACATATGAATAGAATAAACCCAGATGGTAAAATTCAAAGGGCACACAGAGAAATTTTGCTTTGGCCTAATTAAGGACGCTTTCTCATAATTATGTAGCAACCAGTCTGAAGGAGCCCTTGATTCAAATAGCCCCTGACTATTTTTCTTCCACAATTTTTTATAATTTTCTGTTTTATTGTTACTGCTTTATATCTCACATTCCTTTAATCAGCTTCTAAGTGCAAAATCTCATACCATCTGAATAACTTGAGGCCATTAAGGAAAAATCATTTTATCTTAATTTCCTTACTTGTGAAATGGGGATCATAATAGTACCACTGCTAGAAGGTTGTTGCAGGGATTAAATAGCACCATTACAGCAAATTATTTAGCCTGACTTGGTTTCATATCAGGACGTTGTCATAAGAAAACAAACAAAAAATTCTATCCCCCTAAAAAAAATTTAGAAATATCCTACAAATAGAAGGTACAAAGAAGGACGCTATTATTTATGCTTGTCAAAAATACACCAGGCAAGTCATGTGCGTATCTCATTTAGTCCTTACATGTAACAAGGTGAAATTATTAAAAACCCTTACAGATCAGAAAATGGAAAGGTTGAGCTGTCTAAGGCCCCAAGAGCTAGAAAACAAAGGATGAAAGCTTCAACTGTTGTGTCTCTGATACTAAAGCCTTCTATTTTTATCATGCAGCCTCTCAGATGCACAGTGAAATTAAAGTGTATCCTATTCTAAGGAAGATAGGGTCAAGGCACTAGCCCTATCTGCCTTCCTTCCCAGAACTGGATCCTCAAAGCCATGCACTAGCAAGAAAAACAATGTTGCCATATAAAATTGCATTGAACTCAGCCAGCATGATGGCCTAAGGCCCAGCTACTCAGGAGGCTGCCGCAGGAGGATGGCTTGAGGCCAGGAGTTTGAGGCTGTAGTGAGAGATGATTGTATCCCTGCTCTCCAGTCTGGGTGACAGAACAAGACTCTGTCTTTAAAATGAAAATGAATAAAATGAAAGGAAAAATTATAGTAAAATATCATTGCTCGGTCTTCCAAAGAAAGGCAGCTTCTCAGAAAGGAAGCTCCTGGTTCAATTCTGATAATCCCTCTTTATCATGCTGGGAAGAACAGCTGGGAGAGGGGTGAGGAGAAGAAAAAGGAACTGAAACTGCTCTGCAGCATTTTGCCACAAAGCTCTCCTTATGTGGGCAGTGAAATCTCCCTATTACTTTCCTTAGGCAATTAGCAGACACAGGAGCCCAACAGGAAGGTGCCTTCCTTTGTCGCACTGTTGTTTACACTGTCTCTCTGAGACACTGTTTGTCCTTGGGAGGTCAGCAGTATGTCCCTATACGTGAGACAGAGGGAGAGGGGAAAAGAAAAGTGGCCCTCTGTACAGGGATGCTCCTGGGCTCCAACAGGAGACCATGCACGCATTTGGAAGGCCACGCAAGCGACACATCCTGAGGTCCGTCCAGCAGAGGGCGCAGGAGGCTGCCCCTGACCAGGGAAAGCACAACTCCACCTGCCCCACTTACTTTCAGAAGAGGAGCCGTCTCCTCTGGGAAACCAGCTGCCGGTAGGTCATTGAACCCCAACGTGCGGATTGGAAGTAAGAGGGGCGGAAGTGCATTCTAGGAAAAGGACGTAGGGTGGAAATCCAGGTTTTCCTGCAGTTAGTTGAGGATTTATTCTGTGAAAAATGAGATTATCTTTTTGCAAGGAGACAAAGATTCCTACGACCAAAAAAAAAAAAAAAAAAAAAAAAAGACATTCTAGCATTCCAGAAGGGCTTACCTTTTCCTTTTCCTTGGCTTCTGAGAAATTACCGTATTTATCACCAAATATTAGGTTGTTATAATTTCTTTTAGTTATTCTTCAATAGTTACCTGTTACAGTCTGTTTTCTGGGCTGGCCCTGTACTGGGCAGTGCTGCTCTGAAAACAAACAGGGAGACAGGGAACATTGTGCCTGCTTAAAGGAAGGATAGTGTGCCCCTTCTATATACTGCCCCAACCAGGGCCCACCTGGAACCCCCAGCAGCAGCAGCACGCTGAGACGCTCTAGGCAGAGAAAAGCCAAAAAGTTAGCAGAGGCTGCAGACTGGCAGGAGCAAGGTGACCCCAGTGAAGCAGCTTGCAGCATGTTCTCACTCAGGTCCACATTAGAAGTGAATTTTCTTTACTACCAAATAGCTGGGAACAGACACTCTGCAAACACCACCTGGAAAGAGGTGAATAGACTGCAGGGAGGCTAAGAGCACATGTTCTAGATGAGGACAGAAAATGTGTAGGTCAAAGAGATGCTCAGGGTGTGAGCTTTCTGTCTGGCCCATGACTACTTGGTTAGTATTTAGAGTTTCTCTGCAGAATATTTGAGTCTTCACCCAGAGCCTGTAAGCTTGTTTCCATGGAGTCTTCTGGAGAAAATGACTGTATATTTTCTTCACTACAAAGCACTGAGCAGTATAGTGATTACACATAAAGGCTCTTGCATTAGATTTCCTGGCGGTTCCCTCCATGTTACTAATTTAATTGCTATGTGACTCGAGCAAGTTACATAGTCTCTCTAAAGCTCAATTCCCTCATTTTAAAATTAATTGTGCACATGAACTTTATGGCCACCCTCTGTATAGGGTTAGTAATGGTACCCACCCCATAACATTTTGTAACAATTACATTGGAGCATTAAGATGAAGTGTAGAGTTGTTAGCATGTAGTAAGTGCTCAGAAAATGTTCTCTCTAATTGTAATTATGATTATTGTTTCTAAAGTGATACCTTCTCCTATGAATTAGAGTGGGGACCAATGTTGATCCTTTGTTCATTGGGAGAAAACCCAGATTTCAGCTGAGTGATTCTTAACCTTGGCTCCATCTTAGAATCACCTAGAGAACCTGGCAGTGGGCCATTCCAAGACCAATTAAATAAAAACATCAAGGGATGGCATTAGGAAAGTTCCCCAGCTGATTCTGATATGGAGGCATGGCTGAGAATAAATATGTTAGCTCCATCCTAGTCAAACTACAGTCTGAAGACTATAGTCTGAAGTAGCCTTGGTACTACTTTAAAGCTTGTTGGAAATGTTCATTCTACTTCAGCCTCAGATGTACTGGATTAGTTTGAATTTTAACAAGATCCCCAGATGACTCATCTGCACATTAAAGTTTGAGACAAAGTCTCCAGCTGGACATCTCCAGTAATACTTATGCTAAGTAATTGCTTTTAGCAGCAAGTAATTTTATCAACAGCAAAATCTCCTGGTGATAATTTATTTCAGCATTTATCTGGCCAGAAGCTCCCAAGAATGCTCACTGTCCTGCCTTTGGCAGCTTCTCATTTTGGAAACAGTATCCCGATTCCCTGTTTCTCTCTTAGTATCCTCTCTGGAGGGCACTGCCCCATGGTTCTTTGAAGGAACTTCTTCAAGGACCTGTTGCATCTTATAAATGATGGACAAAAGCCCACAATACTGTGTTCTAGTTGTCTCCTTGACTACTTTTGCTCCTGAAAGCAAAAGTACTTTTGAAGATGTCACTGCTGCTCCTTGGTGGGGGAAAACCTACTCCTAGAAAAGGCATCTAAAGAATTGCTAACTATAGCGCACTGTGCCACCAGGCAGTCTCCCAATCAGGTACCTTACAAAGAAGAACTGGTAAAACTCCCCAGTTTCTCTTCTCCAATCAGCACTTAAGAAATGGAAATAAAGGGACAAAATGTTCTAGATACAGATACTGACAACTTTGTACCTGTCATTGGGAGACCAGTTACAATGCAGTAGCAGCCAACCCCAGATCTCATCTGTACATACCAGGTTTTTTTGCTGCCATTAGGTTTTGGAGTGAGGATTTTTCTCATCACAGTCACTCAGGTTCCCAGTGTGACAAAATTTTAACACATGCTTTATCAGGGAAAAGGAAGTGGCAGTGTGTCACACAGAGAATGAAATGATTTTATCTAGAATGTGCTTTTGTTTTCATCTCATTGTCCTAACAAGCTACGAGAGGGATTGAACCCCTGCTGTGTCTCCCTAAGGACAGGAGTCACAGATGTGGATAGACACGTGTCTTCAGTCTCCCATTTTCTGTTTTCTTTTGAATTCTTTTTTATGTTTCAAAGGAAATTTTGATATTTTTACTGACACCATAATGAGCAAAGAACACGGTTTAATTCCACGTCTCTATTTCCCCTTCTCCCCACGCACCATATTGATCTTTTCTGTGGTTACCACAAATATATTTCTTCTTTTTCTTCTGCCTCTGTTTCTGTTTCATATTACTGATATATCACCTCATCTTTTCTAGTATCGTTTTTTAGTCAGACTTTACATTCTTGGCCCATTTGTTTTAATATTTCCGCTTCTGATAGAATTTGAAATCGAATGCCATTTTTCCTTTGAAATAGTCATGCTTCTCAACTGTCCTATTATTTTGGCTTGTAAATTCATTTCCCCCTCAATTGGGGGAATTTGGAGTGAGCGACTTTGTCAGGCAATGTGTATTGGGAAGTTAAATCTAGTCTTGCTCAGAATGTGTCAGTTTGGGGATGAAGTGGTTGCAATGAGCTCTTGAGTGAGAGAGCCTGGGCGGGGGTGGAGGGGTGGGGGAGGGGAACTGCCAATTACTTCTCACTCCATAGTAGAATTCTTCAGGCTGAGGTTTCACCATTGCAGAGGCGACTCATCAGATAACATAGTGTTGAGGAGAAAATGACTGCACCGAGTTTATTAACCTACAGTTGCATTTCTTGGCTCCTCTGAAGCACCAGGTATTTCTTGTGTCCTGATTTTCCTGCTAAGAACACTAGGACAAGAGCATGAAGTGCTCCTGGTCGTTGCTTTTACAGCCCTGCCTGACTACTGCCTGTGCCCTTTCCCCCAGTTAGTTCAAACTTTAAGGGGCTCCTTGAAAGTTCTGTTTTCTATCACAGTTCCTTCTGTGCTGCTCCAGCAGCCCCACTAATAGGAGATAGGAGGAAGCCAGCAGCCCTACTAATTCAACAACTTGGTTAGAATCTGACATTAAAATGTATTTATGTAACTATTTTAGTTTTAATATATTTTACCTTTCTATAAAGAGTCCCTGACCCCCTGCTGCTTCATTCTAAATATTAACAGTAATCTGGAACTATACCAATATAAAATGAGTACAAAGTCCAATTACTTAGACTAATAAAAGCTCCGAATCATTAACACAACATAACCACTATCTACATAATACTTTTTTCATCAATCAGACTTGTTTCTCAGTAAGTCTTAAAAGAAAATAATAACCTATTAAAGGAGGACCAGCAGACAAAGAAAATTATAAAGAAAAATCAGACCTTACATCTTAAAAGCACTTTATAAAAAATAGTGCACTTATAATTTGAGCAATGAAAAAATAATTGTAGATTTGTCTTAAAACCTATGGAATAAAATAAATATTCATGACTCAAGTTTATACAATTACAAATAACTTAATAAGTAAATAAATGAGGAAGAAGGCACAAATCTTCCTTATGAAAGAATTCTAATTGATACATGTGGAAGAAATGAAAGCAGTAGAAAAATCACTATTAGAACATTCCAGAGAACAACTGAATGCCAGATCCAATCATGGATGCTAAAAATAGTGGATGAAATTTATGGTGATAAAGGATATTTACATAATTTCAAAATATCTTCTTCAAAAATATACATTCACTACAAGGGAACAGTAGTAGCTTTATACTACAGAAAACTGGCAGAAACCACCACAACAAAGTGATCAAGATGTTAATCTTGTTAATCACAAGGCTGCCCCTGTGGCTCAGTGAGTAGGGCACCAGCTGGTGGGTTCAAACCTGGCTGCAGCTAAACTGCAACAAAAATCTAGCCAGGCTTTATGGTGGGCGCCAGTAGTCCTAGCTACTTAGGAGGCTGAGGCAAGAGAATCACTAAGCCCAAGAGCTGGAGGTTGCTGTGAGCTGTGACTCCACAGCACTCTACCGAGGGTGACAAAGTAAGACTCTGTCTCCAAAAAAAAAAAAAGATTAACTAATAAGATGGGTCAATGTCATGGAATTTCCTATACAATGCAATGGGAAGCCTCACCTTACTCTAAGCAGGAGAAAACACAAGACAAACCCAGATGGAGGGACATTCCACATAACAAAATTGCCTGGGTTCATAAAGTAAGGAAAGACTTAAGTGTCACAGATTATAGGACACAGAAGACATGACAACTAAATGCCATGTTTGATTTCCTAAATTGAATCCTGGAATAGAAAAAGCACAGTAGTGGGAAATTCGTTAAGTCCAAACAGATATTTTAGCTTAATGAACAGTATCATACCAATTGTTTTGTGGATGCTTGCAGAGGGCACAAACGACGCCCATATTGCCACAGGAGGAGCAAATGTTTGCTTTAGTTCTATGGTCATGGGAGACAGGCCGGGGGCTTATATGTAGTTTAAACTTCCTATCACAGGAAGGAATGCTCAGACTTTCTTACTAGCTATCTAGCAAGTGGGAAAGAGAGAAGGGTGGACTTGAAACTTGTCAGTAGGAGACATAAAAAGTGGAATCAGACACCTTAGAACTACCAGTATTTCCTTCTTAGTGTTGATGATAGCTGAGGTTATCTAAGGCATAAACTTTCAGGAAAAGTGGGTAAAGAGTAAATAGGAACTTTTTCTACTAGCTTTTCAACTTTTCTTTAAGTTAAAATTATCTCAAAATGAAAAATTTTTAAAAAGCCGTTCACTTAGGAAAGCTTCTATTTCTGCAATGTGGACTAGATATTTTTTAAGAGTCCTTCCATTATAAAACCTACACACTAAAGCATTCTGAATTGAATAAAATAAAGACCAAGAAAGAGAAATGAAAACCCTAGACACAGAAAAAATAAAGAGTAGAGAGCTGCTTTTCTGCCATTGATAAACCTCACTTATTAGTTTTGTCGCTGCTATAATCAATTGCCATTTGTTAAGACCATTTTAGTCTTAAAATAAGATAAAGCTATTATCTTAACAGTTCTGTAGGTCAGAAATCTGACTTGGGTCTCACTGAACTAAAATCAAGGTGTCCTCTGAGCTGTGTTCTTTCTGGCGGTGCTAGGTGGGGGGATTTGCTTCCTCACCTTCTGCAGCTTCCAGAGGCTGCCTGCCCTCCTTCCTTCTGTTGTAACTGACTCCATAACAAAACTGCCTCTTTGTAGTTCTCTTATGTTTCAAGTTCCCAGGCCAGTAAGATTTGCCAACCAGAACTGTGACTGTCTGCTGCACTGCTGCGTTCCCCTTTGAGTATTATTTTGTTCTCCCAGAAATAGTAGAAGCTCCTTGCAGCCACAGGATTACTACAAAGTCTAACACCACCTGTTTGTCCAGAGAACACATGATAAATGACACCCAACCAACAAATTGTGCCCAAGAATCTGCTAAACAACCTACTCCCCAAATCCTGCCTGCCAATAAGGCTGAAAGAATAACCAATAGTGCGTGCTAGCTCATTATACTACTAAAATTACCACTTTTTTTTGGTTTGTTTTTGATCATGGGATGCATGAACTGGTAAGACTTACCCACCTTTTTTGATCATGGGATATATGTACTGGTAAGATTTTTTTCACTGCACTTGTGTGCCTTGCACTATACCCCAAACATGTAATGATGGCCCTTCCTTCATGAATTATTCATTTTACTTACAGAAACCCCCAGACCCCATTTGTCCAACAGGGAGGTAGATTTGAGAGCAGTCCACTCCTCCCACCTCCAGGTTCACTCATCCTCTACAATAAATCTCCTTTCTTCTCTGACAATCCTACTTGTCTTTGTAATTGGCTTCCTGGGCAGTGAGCAACAGGAAAAGCATGACACTCCCCTACCTTGCCTTTTGTGGGTTCATTAACACATCTTCAAAGACAGTAAGCCTCTGACTATCTTATCAAATAATTTCTCTTGGATTTCTCCCTTCTCCTGCTTCTCTGTTTAAGGACCTTTGAGATTACACTGGGTCCATTCGGATAATCCAGGATAATTCTCTGTTTTTAAGTGCACTGATTAGCAACTTTAGTTCCATCTGCAATCTGAATTCCCCTTTTCCATGTATCCTAATGAACTCACAGGTTCTGGGGATTTGGATGTGAATATGTTTGGGGAATCATTATCCAGTCTACCGCACCACATAATCAAACATGGGTTTTAATGGCTTGTGAGGGAGATAAAAGGCCTTTAGTCCACATAAGATAGAGATTTAGACTTGAACCCCTGCTTAAATATGGAACCTTGAAGTGCAAGTATAGTACTTGGAAAAGTAAAAGTATGGACTTGATGCCCTTGGCATATGGACATTTTTTCCTAGTAACATTTTATATTTTGACATGATTTCTAACAGAAAAGGTGCAAGAATAGTACAAAAAGTTCTGACCTTTCCCTGCTATTAATATTTGCTACATTTGAATTTGTGCTTTATTTATGCTAACATATAATATTTTTCTAATGTGTGTATGAAAATGTATCATAGACATAATGCTCCTCTTCTACTAAAATGCTTTTAGTGTGTAAATAAGGACCTTCTCTTATAGCTGGACTATAATTATGAAAATCTGGAAATTAATATTGTTACCGTGCTCCTCTCTAAACTGCAGACCTCGTTAACTTTCTACAAATTGTCCCAATAATGTCCTGAACAGAAATTCTGGATTTGGTTTTGCATACAGTTGCGCTTCTTGATGTGGAACATTTCTTCAGTCTTTGCCATTCATGACATTGACATTTTTGAAGAGTATAGGCCTTTAGTTTGTAGCGTTCCCTTAGTCTGGATTTGTCTGATGTTTTCCCCAATTTAATTCATTTAGGGGCAGGAATAGCACAGAAGTAATGTTATCCTCATCTCAGGGCATCATATCAAGAGGCACCCACATGACATTGGTCAGTCTTACTATTGGTGAAGCTGATTAACATTGTATAGTTACTATTCTTTCCA
>NW_003852559.1:62088-66536 GCF_000181295.1 Otolemur garnettii | reverse complement strand
TAGCTCACAGCAACCTCAAACTCCTGGGCTCAAGCTATCCTTTTACCTCAGCCTCCCAAGTAGGTGGGACTACAGGTGCCCGGCTCCATGCCCAGCTAGGTTTTTTTGTTTGTTTGTTTCAAGTTTTAGTAAAGACAGGGCCTTGCTCTTGTTCAGGCTGGTCTTCAACTCCTGAGCTTAAACAATTTACCTGCTTCAGCCCCCTGGAGTATTAGGATTACAAGCATGAGCCACCGTGCCCAGCTTCACTGATAATTCTTATCAGAATTAACTGTTACTTTTATGGTTGCCAAATACTGATTTCCTCATTCTGTTATTTCTTCTATATTTACAAGATGAGTTTAAAAATAGGAAAAGAGTTTTCCTCTTTCTTCCATTTATCTAATTATTAGTCAATTGATAGCAGAATTCTTATATTGGATGGGCTATAATCCTTTACTATTATTCATTTTGATGCATATGTTATAGATTTGGACAGTGAGGATAAAGCTGGCTCTTGTGCCAACGGGCATTTTAAAAATAAATATCTGTTTGGGCCTGAAATTCGGGTGAAAAAATTTTAAATGCAACAGTAAAACTCTCCCCTGAGAAGTACTTAACTAAACAGCACTCTCTCTTCACCTAAATTGGACTTTAAATTTATAATTCAGGTGTCAAAAACCCCACATGATGAGAAATTAACTTTAAGTGTGACTCTGAGTTGCTAGTGCCTGAGGATGCTGGTGTAAACAGAAAGACATCATTCTGAAGGAACATACCTCAATCCTTTAAGACTCTTACACAGATGAACAAGAAAATGAATTCATAACCCCAAATTACAAACGTGCAAGAAGAACAAGCACGAGACCAAGAAATAGCAGGAACAGCAACCAGAAGAACTAGAATCTTGTCCTCCACCTAGATCTTTAGATATTGGAATTATTGGCCATAGAATAAAAAGTAATATATATGTTTAAATGTGTTTAAATGTTTAAAGGCATAAAAGAGATACTACAAGGATGATTAAGAAAATAAATGAGTATCAATCTCAGTAGTGAGAAAAAGGTTGAAATCATAACCTCAGTGGATAAACAGAAGATTAGGCACAGCTGGAGAAAGAATTAAGAAACTGTTTATGTGGTGAATTACATTTACAGATTTGCATATGTTGAACCAGCCTTGAATCCCTGGAATGAAGCCCACCTGGTTGTGATGAATTTTTTTTTATGGAATAGAACAGAGAATCTAAAGATGTATCCAGCCTTATATTGTCATCTGTTCTTTGACAACGCAATCAAAAACGAACACTGGGGAAAAGAATCTCTATTAAATATATGGTGTTGGGAGAACTGGTTGACTACATGTAAAAGACTGAAACAAGGCCCATAGCTCCTACCACTCACAAAAATCAATTCATGGTGGATAAAAAATTTAAGCCTAAGACATGAACTATAAAAATTCTAGACAATAATGTGGAGGAAAACTCTTATAGGTATGGGCCTAGGGAAAGAATTTATGAAGAAGTCCCCAAAGGCAACAATGCAGCAAAACATTAATAAATGGGACTTGATCAAATTAAAAAGTCTCTGGATAGCTAAGGATGTAAACAACAAAACAAAGGGACCCCTGAATAATGAGAGAAAAGATTTGCATGCTGCACATGCTACTAACCAGAATCTATAAAGAACTCAAGCAAATCAACAAAAGACCAAACAACATTAAAAACTGGGCAAGAGACATAAACAGAAACTTTTCTTATCATTATAGACTAATGGCCGACACACACATGAGAAAATGCTCATTGTCCCTAATCATCAGAGAAATGCAAATCAAAACCACACTGAGATACTATTTAACCCCAATGAGAATGGCTAACATCATAAGGTCCCAAAGCAACTGATGCTGGCATAAATGTGGAGAAAAAGGAACACTCGTACATTTGGTGGGACTATAAACTGGTACACCCTCTATGGAAAGTAGTATGGGGACTTCTCAAACAACTAAAAGTAGACCGACCATTTGATCCTGCAATCCCACAACTAGGGATTTACCCAAAGGAAAAAAGACATTTTATCATAAATATTTTTGCATTTGAATGTTTATGGCAGGACAATTCACAATTGCAAACATGCAGAAATACCCCACATGTCTTCAAGACAGGAACAAATTAATAAATTGTGGTATATGTATAACATGGAATATTATTCAGCCATAAAAAGATGGAGATTTTCTATCTTTTGTAACAACCTGGATGGAATTGGAGACCACTCTCTCAAGTGAAGTACTATAAAAATGGAAAAACAAACATCACATGTACTCTGTACTAAAATGGAACTAGTAGATTAACACCTATATGTCACATAAGAGAAAAAAATCTAATGTAAGTCAAATGGGGCAAAGGGGTGAGGGAAAGGGTAAATTTCCACCCAATGGGTGCACTGCATGGGTATATTGCACACTTTCTGGGTGAAAGGCACACCTAAAAGTTGGACTTTAACCCTTCAAAAGCAAACTATGTAACCTAATAGTACATACCTCCATATTAATCTGAAATGAAAAAAGAATGTTAAAAAGAAACTAGAAACAAAATTACTAGGTGGCTCATACAGAAGGGGGCCTATAGAGTGTGAGAGTTTAAGAGATATGTGATTTACTAGGTATAATGACAAGCTCTAATGTCTTTTATAATTAGAGGTCAGAAGAATATAGTAGAAAATGAGAAAGAGACAATGGAATGAATTAAACATGGGAATTACTTCAAAATATATATATATATGATAAAAGACATTTTATCATAAATATTTTTGCATTTGAATGTTTATGGCAGGACAATTCATGATTGCAAACATGCAGAAATACTCCACGTGTCTTCAAGACAGGAATGAATTAATAAATTGTGGTATATGTATAACATGGAATATTATTCAGATGTGAACCCACAAAATCTGAAAGTAAAACAAAGCTTAAATAAGATAAATAAAAATAATCTGCATTGAGGCAAATCATAGTGCAATAGAATACAAAGACAAATAAAAGAAAGATCATAAATGTAGCTGAAGAGCAAAAGAAATATCTTCAAAGAAATAAGATAAATAATGGCTAATATTTATTGATTGCATATTACATTAGGCATTATTCTATTGTTTCTAGTATTAACTTATTTCATTATATAAATAACACAATGAAAGACATACAATGATTATTTTAGTTTTGAAATGTCGTTTCATAGATGACAAAACTGAGACCAAGCTTAAACTATTTTTGTCTCCAGAGTTCTATGATTTCACAATGATGTTCCTAGGTATGAATTTACTTTTATCCACTGTACTGGGCACTCAGTTCACTCCCCAAATAGAGATTTCTGTACTTCAAGTCTTATAGAGTTTCTTGAATTACTTAATTGTTTATTTCCTCTCCTCTGTTTGTTTCTGGAAATAACAACTATGCAACTGATGCACCCATAATTTAAACCTGGACTTCCTGGATGTATTTTCTAATTTGTTTGTGGTATATTCGTACAATGGAATATTCTATATAATTTAAGGTTACATTTATCAACATGCATGAATCTTATAAATACACAGTGAAGTGGAAAAAGTTAAGTGCCAAAGAATGCATACAGTATAACAAATCTCTATAAGATCAAAATAAAAAATAATTATGTGTACATGTATAGTGATGCATATATATAAATATGTAAAGTTAGTTTTAAGAATAATAGTCATCAAATGTTAGCATTATGTTTAACTTGGGGAGAGGATAAGTAGGAGGATAAAACTGGGGGAGAATACAAAGAAATAATCTAGTATATTGATGATGTTTTATTTATTAGCTCATGATTGTTACATGAGTGAAATATGATTTATGCATTATTATATATCTCAACATTTTAAAATAATTTTATAAGCACTTATAGAGATCTAAGGTAAGCTAAAAAAAGTTCTGTGAACCCTCTAAATGGTCCATGATTTTTCAGTTAAGAAATTCAGTTGATAAACTAGAAGATATTCAGTTCTTGACACCTGGATTTGCTTCCTGGAAGACCAAGTTCATGAAATATCCTCAAACATATGGCAAGAATACTGTCATTTTTGCAAATCACCAAATGGTTTCACTTTCTCTCTTCTGGACACATGGGAGATTACTCTTACTTCCTTTCCTGTGGTTAGGCAAAGGCATGTAACCAGTTGAGTTGTGACAGGATGTGATATTTTCACTTTCAGTGCAGATAAAATTTATTGACAAAAGAATCTCCAGTGCTCTTCTTTATATCATGTAAGTTTTGTCCATTTTTTCTATTTTTTCTTTTTTTTTTTTACATATGTTTATTAAGTTTCCACTTTTTGCCTTCACAAAATTAAAAAGGCTTAAAATTTAATAAGAATAACAATGTTTAAGATAAGGACTAGAAACAAAACCTCATAAGTAATGAAGATAAATACATTCAAAAAAGAAATTAGATAATTGCT
>NW_003852559.1:56842-57972 GCF_000181295.1 Otolemur garnettii | reverse complement strand
TGGACATAGTTTATTCTTTAAGTGTAAGGGTCTCTGAGTTAACTTTTGCTTGTTGTGGATTTAGGTCTTGTTTATAGTTTGATGTCGTTGCCACAAACAGTCCATTCTGTCAGTCTTTTGATCTCTATTTTAAGATAAGCCTTTTTTTTTAAGATGACCTTTTTGAAGAGCCATTTGGCAGTATCTAGTACATTAGGACTACATATAAGTTTTTATCCAATAATCTCACTTCAGAGACTCTGCCTTATGAAAATCAAGTAACCAATAGATAAGAACATAGATATGCATGAGGATGTTTATTGAGGCTTTGTACATAGTGACAGAAAGTGGGAAACAAAATGAATCCTCATAACTGGTTGAAAAAATCACCATGCATTCCCTTTAGTCACACCATTAAATATGATATAACCACTACATTTATAAAACTTACAGAACTATGTGAGTCTGGAGGGTTCTCCAAAGCATTGCTGGTGAGAAGGAAAAGCAACATGTAAGAAGAAATCACACTCTAAGAGAATGCTTCAGGGGTAGCCACTGCTTTGCGCATTGTTTAACTGTGCTGCTAGGGCTTAACTGAATCAGGAAGTCTCAACACAAAGCTTCAAGCTACCCGCATCAAAAAAGATGAAGGCAGGACAAGTTCCAAGTGGTTAGAACCAAGATGGCAGGGAAATAGACTGCCTTTTGACCTTGGAGCTTCATTATACTCCCTATTAAAATAAAAATTTCTTTGAAAATCTCCCATTCCCATCATGAACCTGGTGCCATGACACTTCCTCTTTGACCATATTTAGGCAAAAGAAGGGCGGGACCTGAATTCCAGGAAAACACTGCTCCTTTCCAAGAAATAACATGGATATTCCTCCCCTTATTTAGCCTGTAATTAAGCCGTGGCTTAAATAAAAGACCCAGGAAACTATCTAGCAATTCTCCTCCACAGGGAAACCTAGCCTCTAGTTTCTGTGTAGTAGACTTTCTATTCTTGAATAAAACTGGCTTTTACTTTATACCACCAGCTCGCTCCTGAAATGTTTCTTATTTGAAGCAGCATTGGGATTTACGTTTCTGTGTCAATGTAATCCCATTTTTTAAGAAACAAACAATGACAAGAAAAACCACTATATCCATAT
>NW_003852559.1:52823-55746 GCF_000181295.1 Otolemur garnettii | reverse complement strand
AAAGTGAAACTCTGCAACAAAAAAAAAAAAAAAAAAAAAAAAACACCACCTCTCTCTCCTGGCAGGTTTTGTAGAGATATTTTAAAGTTTAGAACATTTACAAAAGTTTAAAACTTGTATAATAGTCTTATGTAGTCATAATAAAGGATGCTTCCTGTTTATTTGGAAAGTGTCTTCTCAAAAGCCTGCAATTATCACCTCCCTGCTTCTTTCTCCCACTATTGCCTTACCTCATTCTTGTTTCTTTACTTTATAACCACTCCTAAAGAGGCATAAGCTTTCTTCTTAGCACATCTCTCACCAATTTTTACACTGTTACAGTATTGCTTTAGCTTATTAATCTTCCACTGCTATTATACACACTTTCAGCCCTAATCTATTTTCCTTAGGAAAAAAACCATAGAAGCAGCTCAGTCTTTATTCCACTCATATTATGGAGTTTAAAATAGAACAATTTCAGTGAAATAATAACTTCATGCATCAGTGATCTTTTCTTCTTATTTTGTACCAGTGAAATAAATCCTCCGAAATCAGAGTAGTCACAATTATATGAAAAAAGACATTTTATAAGGATGAGCTTTTACCAACTGAACAATTCTCATTTTATTAAAAGCCTCTGATGAGAGGAAAATAAAAGAGAATAAAGATCAAAAAAAGATAATTCTAAAATAAGCACGTTCTTGCCATCCAAACTTGAAATAAAAATATGATAGAAATTTAAGATGGCAGATAAATATGCATCACTTACATACAATTGAATATGCTTGCTCTAGATTAACTTTATTAGACTTTTGGATATGCAAATTTTATTTATTGGCTTAGAAATTTTATTAATTCTTTTTAGTCTATCCCATTTAGTCTTTCCTTCTCTGCTGACACCTGTTTCTACATTCTAGAAGATGGCATACCCCAAGTATCACAATGCCTTCAATGACCAGTGAATTTTACATTTAAGGATAACACTGCTAAGTGAATGTGGCAGTGAATGTTGTTTCTGAAAGAGCAGATCTTATGTAAAGTGTTTATATCATGTGCACACATACACACACAAAAACCTAAAGGAGGTGAGAGGAAACTTTTGGAGGTCATGGACATGGTTATGGCATAGATATGGTTATGGTTTCATAGGCCTATACTTACATACAAATTCATCAAATTGTCTAAATTAAATATGCCAATCATACCTCAATAAAAAGGCTTAAAACATAAAAGAAGATAAATGATATCATGTAGAAAAAAAGAAAATAAAGTGGCACATGTTAAAAAGAAGAGAATGCCTATGATTAAAAGTTCAGTTTGTCTCCCAAAATTAGATGTTGAAGTCCCTATCCCATACCCATGAATGTGACCTTATCTGAAAACAGGATCTTGGCAGATGTAATCAAGTTAAGAGGTGGTCATATTGAATTCTAGTGTACCGAAATCCAATAACTGGTGTCTTTTTAAGAGGAGAAAATTTGGACACACACAGGGAAGAATACCCAAAGATTTCTGGAAATGACCAGAAACTAGGAGAGGCAAGGAAGGATTTCTCCCTTAGAGCCATCAGAGAGAGCATGGCCCAGTGCAGCCTCCAGAACTGGGGAGTGGGAGGGGATGGGGTGGAGAGTTTCTCCAATATTCTTTTCACATATGGCCACAGGTAGAAGAAAGAATCTCCAAAAGGGCAGAGTCTATGCCAGGGTGAACCACATATGCAGGAGTTAATCTCAAGAATAACAGAGAAATCAAGAAATGTAAACCTCATCTGCTTTGCCCAGCAGAATTTCAGAACTGCCAGGGAAACAGTGACTGCTCCAGGCCTCTTATTCTTCTGTATTTCAATTACTATAGTTCTGTGGTTCAACCAATCATTTCCGGTTCTTCTACTCTGTTATATGAATGGGGACATTCTACACAAAACTGCTCCTACAATCTGGTGCCAGAATGAAAAAAGACACCTTATCTGTGAGCTGTGCCAATGTTAACCTAAAGCCTATTTTTATTTTTTTTAATTTCAGATTAATATGAGGGTACACACAATTAGGTTACATTGTTTGCATTTGTACAATAAAGTCCAAGTTATAGTTGTATCCTTCACCCAGGAAATGTACCATACACCTGCACATTGTTCCTGCTGGGTAGGAACCCAACCCACCTTTCCCCTTTCTTAATATAATTGAGTTTTTCTCTCACATGAGCACACTGTTGTTAATCTACAGGTTTCAAATTAGTATTGAGTACATGTGATGCTTGTTTTTCATTCTTGTGATACTTAGGAGAGAGTTACCCAAATCTATCCAAGTTGTAAAACAGGATACAAAATCTCCATCTTTTTATGGATGAATATTACTCCATGATATACATAAAACATAGTTTATTAATCTATTCATGTGTTGAAGGACATCTGGGTTGTTTCCACATATTTGCGATTATAAATTGGGCTGTTATAAACATGTCAGTGCATATGTCCTTATGGTAAAATGAGTTGTTTTTTTCCCCCCTTTTGGGTAGATATCTAGCAATGGGACTGGAGGATCTAAAGGTAGGTCTACTTTTAGTTCATACTTCTTTCCATAAAGCCTGTACTAGTTTGCAGTCCCACCAACAGTGCAGGAGTGTTCCTTTCTCTCTGAACCCATGCCAGTATCTGTTGCTTTGGGACCTTGTGATGTAGGCCATTCTTAGTGGTGGTAGGTAATATTTCAAAGTGGTTTTGATTTGTATTTCTCTAAAAGTGGTTTTAATTTGTATTTCTCTAGTTTCTGACTTTTACATGTGACTAAACAGTTCTCCCAGCATCATTTATTAAATAGGAATTCTTTCCCCCAGTACTTGCTTTGGTTTGTTTTAACGAAGATCAGATAGTGATATGGAACTGGTTTCACCTCCAGGTTCCCTGTTCTATTCATAGAGCTCTCTCCTCATTAATCAGGGGTACCTA
>NW_003852559.1:44185-50289 GCF_000181295.1 Otolemur garnettii | reverse complement strand
TTATTTCCAAATTTCTAAGTAAGGAATTCATTAGTTTAACTTAGAACCAACAAGAAACTGGTAACAGCCAATATAAATTTTATCAATGACTATATTTCCCAATTTTTGTACCTTACAGTCACTATGAAAGTAACAAACTACTACCTTCTAAAAGTCCTCACATTATCTAGCCTAGAATTTGTATTTTAATACATGCAAAGAAGTTGAGGAGTAGGGAATTCACAAAACAAGCATATGATAAAAATAAAAATACAGAAAAAGAAAAATTCAAAAGAGTTTGATTAAAATTATGCCAAAGGTAAGTGAGACTTTGGGTCACAAGGAGGAGCTGAAAGATGTAGTTCTGGATCCCTTTTTCTGTCTCTGGGGACTCAGATGGGGATGAGGAGAGAATCTAATGACAGCTATACTCTTTCCTTAGAAATTATCTTTATTTGAAGAACTTTCAAGAATTATCAGAAGAGAGCTCATAGAAAATGTGAGGGGAAAAACCATTGGGTAATGGCTCCATTACCCAAAAAGAATCCCACTGGACAATCTGAGAAAAATTGAAGCCCATAGCAGCTAATTAATTTATCTAAATCCAGCAGGAATAACACAAAAGAGTTATAATCTGGGACTACCTACTCCAAACAGCTATTTTAAAAAATATCTATGGGACCTCCTTAGCCATTTTTTGATATGAGTTTTATTTAAGGTGGTCCAAATTCTCTTAATAGGTAGAAAATAATTACAAATAAGCTGTCTCTAAATTTAGCCTTTTATCATTTTAATGAAATACATCAATGGCTATTCCTTTCAAAAGAAAAATATGGAATGTATGTGGGAAAAAATATTACTAAAGGTTTATAGATACTATAGATATATAAATTATGATTATCTAATATATTATAGCTATTATGAGGCAGTCAGTTATTTAAATCTGCTTCAAATCCATACTGAAATAGCTAAGACATAAGTATTGAATAAATGTATTGAAATCTTATACATTATCTGCTATTTCTTCTGTGTTTTCCAAATCAAGTCACCATATGCATGTTAGGGTTTCAATAAACATGGTAGAGAATAAAAAGTGAAAGTAATATCTGCTAACAATATGTTATTGTTAGATATAATTGGTAGATAGAGCTAGGTATATGGGGTCTCATAATTAAGCTCATGAACTCATCCTAGAAAAAGTGCTACACACATCATTGCTGAATATCACTATGACCACCTTTGAAGCACCCTCCTTGGGAAGCTATGTACCAGCAAGTGTCTAGTCCATCCTTCAAAGCAATTTTGGAACTCTTTTTCTGAAATGGCCATCAGAGATCTTGTCATATTACCCTTGATGTCCTGAATGTCATCAAAATGTCCTCCTTTCAATATTTCCTTTAAGTAAAGAAAAAGGCCACTGGGGACAAGATCCAGTGAACAGGGATGGTGTTCCAATACAATTGTTTATTGGATAAAACTCCCTCACATACAGTGGCATGTCAGCTGGTGCTTTGTCATGATGCAAGAGCCTGAGCTGTTGACCAAGATTTTCAGTTAGGATTTTCCTGTTTTTCCATTGATCTTTACTTGATCTGCTATGCTTCTCAAAATCAGCCAATGGTTTTGACACATAATTCAATGAATTTTTCAATGTTTTTGTCAGTTCTGCTCTCTTTATCAATGACACTTTCTGTCCCCTCCGAAAAACATTTAATCCATTTGTACACTGTCATTTTCAACATGGGATTATCCTCATAAACTTGGACTAATATGTCCCTGATTTCATTTCTACTCTTGCCATATTTAACAAGAAATTTAATGTTTGTTTGTTGTTCTAATTCAAGCTCCAGCATTCTTGCAATAGCACAGAAAAACATGCAACAATAATGAATGTCACTCAGCAGGACACTGCCACGAGCTGATACAAAAACAGCTATGAGACACTGGTATGCCAAGGTCATGAAGCCTTACCAAGTTGTTTGTATGGTGCTGCCAATATAAGCAATAGTGGCCAGTTCACATCCTTAATTGTCAGACCTTGTATGAAGTATGGATCACAATACAGTTCCAAAAGTTCAGTTCATTTTCCAGGTAAGCCAATGCTAGAAGAGCCTTGGTGGCAATCCTGCAGTAGCTAACCACTACCACTCCAGTGGGAAGATGTGCCAACCATGTCCGCCAGGATTGGCAACAGCAGTGTCAGGCAACCCCCCAGCAGCTGATAAACAGCCCGGTGGTTGACAACCATTGTGCTCATCATGCAGCACACCTGTCTGGCTTCATACTGTCATAGGGATACACAGCTTAACATGGCAGGAACAAGAGTTTTAAAGAAGATTGATAATAGCCACAATGGGCTGGGTTCTAGCCAGCACAAGGAGAAATTTTAGGGCCCTTTCTAAAGGTATGGTATGTACAATTCAAAAGGGCCCTTTCTAAAGGGAAGGTATGTACAATTCAAGACACAGTCACTTAGAAGCACTTCCAACCCTTCCATGAAGCTTCATATCATATTGGACATCAGCACATAAAATAAGGAAATAGTAAGCTATATAGCCCTTTACTTGAAGGTTGTTTTGAACAAAGGGAAGTCAGAACTTGCTGAAGTTCATCAACTGGCAACCACAGCTGTTACACATCCATATTTTGCCTTTTGTTCACAAAAATGATTCATCAAAGAAAACTTTGTAAAATTCTTTTTTCAAGTTGAGATATGCCACACATCAAAATTAAAGGCAAATAAAAATCTATCAGTGATTGTATTATATATAAATGAAATAAAACTCCCAAAGTTTGTCAAACTGGGTTAAAAAAAAAAACAAAAAACTACATGCTGCTGACACACCTAAAGTTGAAAGTAAAAAGATGGAAAACAGGGGGATGCTTGTGGCTCAAAGGAGTAGGGCGTCAGCCCCATATGCTGGAGGTGGCAGGTTCAAACCCAGCCCCGGCCAAAAACTGCAAAAGAAAAAAAAAAAAAAGATGGAAAACGTGTTCTATAAAGCTTTTCAAAAAAGGAAAGATGCTAAGGTACACTAATATCAAACTCAGTAGAGTTTAATTTAAAGTACTAAGAGACACAGAGAGGTGATCATGGTGGTAAAGTGGTCACTTGAATAGAAAGATATCAACCTTAAGTTTGTATACATTAAGTAAAATAAAATGATTCAAAAGAAAGACATAAAACTATTGTTATTGCAGATGATGTGTTTATGCAGAAAATCAAAACAATATACATATAAACTATTAGAATAAATATAGTAAATGAATTTAGTAAGATCACTGGATATGCTATCAATGTACAGGAATCAATTGTGTGTGAGAGTGTGTGTATATGACAAACAAATAACAATTTTTTAAAAATACCACTTGTAAGACCATCCAAAAGCACAAAATACCTGAGGGAAAAGCTAATAAAAGTTCTATATTACCTCTAAACTATATAAACTATTACCAGGAAAAATTAAGGATTACCTAAATAAGTGGAGATATGTAACATTTATGGATTGGAAGACAACAATATTTAAATCTGTCATTCTCTCCAGATTGATCTCTGGCTTCAAAACAATTTCTCTGTGTGTGTATGTGTGTGTGTGTGTGTGTGTGTGAGAGAGAGAGAGAGAGAATAAACAAGTTAATTTTAAAATTTATATGAAATGAAAGGACTCACAATAAAGATGACTTTGGAAGACCAAAGCTAGAGGACTTTCCATACTGAATATTTAAGTTTTATAGAGCTGCAGTAATCAAAATTACGGTCTTTGAAGGAAGTTTAGATAAATTGGCCAGAAACAGAATAGACTACAGATTATATCCACATTTATAAAACTACCTGATTTACACTAAAGGTACCATTGCAATGCAATGGAAAAGCTGGTTGTTTCAATAAATGGTGCTACATCAGTTGCATATTGAGCCTGACACCTGCCTTACACTGTTCACAGAAATAAATTTCAGATACATTATAAATCTAAATATGAAATGTAAATCAATAGAGCTTTGATTTCCTTTGTAAATCAAAAGGAAATGCAGGAGGACGTCTTCAAGAACTTGGCCTGCAAAGGTGTCTTAAACAGGACACCAAGAGCGCTAGCCATAAAAGAAAAGACTGGTATGTTGAATTTTGTTGAAATTGAGAAATTCTGTTTATCAGAATTTCAGTGAGTGAAAGACAAGCTACAGAGTGGGAAAGATCATATAAATAATTTTTACAAAACAATAAGTAAAAGTAAACAACCTAATTTTTTAAGTGGTCAAAAGGTTTCACAATGTAGTTTGATCAAATGACTAACAAATATAAAAAAAAAATCAAAATGGTTAGTTATCAAAACAGTGCATTAAAACCAGAATGAGGTACTACTACAAACTCATTACAATTAAAGCCAGTCAAAAGTAAAACAGCTGCAAGGTTGGGTGAGAATGTAGAGATTTGGATTTGTCATACTGGTGGATGACTGAGGATGTACACTCTTGCAACCAGCAATTTCTCTCCTAAATATATGCCTAACAAAAATAAATGTATGTTTTCAGCTGAAAGTATAAATAAGGAGGATAGTAATTTTAAACATAATATCCCCAAATTGGAAACAAAAGTGGAAAGGATAAATATACTGTGGTGGACACCTATAATGGAATACCATACAGCGACGAGAAAACAAACAACTGTTACACACAACATGATGAATATCACAGATGTTATGTTGAGCAAGAATAGTCAGATACCAGAAATCACAGTATGGTAAAATTCCATGTATGTGAAGTTCAAAAGCAAGAGAAACTAAACTCTGGTAATAGTAGTCAGGATAGTATTTACTTTGAAGGGTTATTTACTGAGAGAAGGCAAAAGAACTTTTCTGAGTAATACTCTCCATGTCAATGAGTAGGGGAAATATTCATGGTTTAAAATTCTTTAAGCTATACTCTTAAGATTTGTGTATTTTTTTTTTTGTTTGTTTGTATGGTATAATTCCATTAAAAGGTTTGTGAAAGTTATCAAATTCTGACAAACTAAAGGAAAACCAAATGTCAATTCACTTTTTAAAATAAAAAATATGTATTTGAGGTATACAACATCATGTTTTGATATACATATATATGTAATAAAATGAGTACTATTGTCATCTAATTAACATTAACCCTGTGTGTGTGTTTTATGAGAACATCAAAAATCTACTCCTACCAAATCTGGAATATTATTAACTATAGTTATCAGGTCGTACATTAGATCTCTACACTTATTAGGCCAGGCACTGTGGCTCATGCCTGTAATCCCAGCATTTGGGAGGCTAAGAAGGAGGACTGACTGGGACTGACTGAGCTCACAAGTTCAAGACTAGCCTGAGCCAGAGTGACACCTTGTCTCTAAAAATAGCTGGGCATTGTGGTGAGCACCTGTAGTCCCAGCTACCAAGGAGGCTGAGGCAAGGGTATCGCTTGAGCCCAAGAGTTTGAGATTGCTGTGAGGTGTGATGCCACAGCACTCTACGAAGGCTACAAAGTGAGACTCTGTTTTAAAAACAAAAAAACTCTGCAATTACAATTTATATAATTACAACCATACTCTTTGACCAGTATCTCTCCATTTTCTGCATATCCCTACCCATGGTAATCATTCCTCTAATCTCTTATTTTAGAGTTCACATCTAAGTGAGATCATGCAGTCTTTTTCCTTCTGTGTCTGGTTTATTTTACTTAGCACAATGTCTTCCGGGTTGTCCATGATGTCACAAATGGAAGGATCTTCTTTTTTTATCAGAAGGCTGAATAATACATAAAATCACAATTTCTTTATCCATTCAACCATCAGGGACACTTAGATTGTTTCTATATCTTGGCTATTACAAATAGTGCTGCAATAAACATGCAGATATCTCTTCAAGATACTTATTTCATTTCCCTTGGTTTATACCCAGAAAAAGGATTGCTAGATCATATGGTAGCTCTAGTTTTAACTTTTTGATGAACCTCCATAGTGTTTTTAATAATAGCTTCCCCAATTTACATTTCTGTCAACAGTATACAAGTGTTCTTTTTTCTCCATATCCTTGCCAACACTCTTCATCTTATATCTTTTTTATAGTAGCCATCCTCACAGGTGTGAGGCGATATTTCATTGTGGTTTTGAT
>NW_003852559.1:35160-43094 GCF_000181295.1 Otolemur garnettii | reverse complement strand
AGGTGCCACCCAATTACTGTAACTTTTTAATATAATTTGAAATCAGGATATGTGATGCTTCTAACATTGTTCTTCTTTTTCAAAATCACTTTGGCTATTCAGCATCTTTTGTGTTTCCATGTCAATTTTAGAATAGTTTTTATTGTTTCTGTAAAAAATGTCATTGTAATTTTGATAGAGTTTATGTTAAATCTATATGTTATCAGTATAGGCCACTTTTATTTTTTTCTTTGTATTTTCCATTAAGCATATATTTACTATGCATTAATTTTTAATTAATTTAATTTATTTAAATTAATTTTTCCACTAATCATATATTTATTGTACATTTATAAAACAAAATTCTTATAATAACAAAATAAATCTTTTATCATAAGTCCATAGAAAAGAAGTTTTAAAGTCATTTGGCAGTAAACACAATGTATCAATTTAAATATGAAGGCTCTCACATTTTATAAATTTCATACACAATTATTTTTAGTTCATATTGTTACTAACTACGATTACCATAGAGATGTAAGTTCTTCTAGGATGAATATGGTCAGTTCTTCTGGATCAATATGAAGCTGATGATGACATTCGATTTTCATCTGGCCATGGACTCATTATCTGTGTTAGTGTTCTCTTTTTGCATAACATATTTGTTTTGCAGGCATTTGCTGCCACAATTTGAATATTTTTAACAATTAATGCAGAGATTCTTGAGTCAGACTGTGGATGTTCAGATTCTCCAGCCACAATTTAGTAAACATAAGCTGAAGAAAATTATATGACACCTCTGTTAGTTTCCTTATAAATAAAACAAAAAGGAAGGTAGTAAAAGTGCCCTCCTTAAACTTATACACACAAAATGCATAAAACAGTAACCAGCACATTTATGATTCCATACATTGTACCTGTTATTCTTGCCTCGGATTTCTGACTTTACACCCACGTCCGAGATCACTTATAGCTGCTTTGATTGAAGCTTTACAATTTGTCATGCACAGTTTCGTTTCACTGTGAATCAATTTTTCAGTCAGAAAGATGCCTCCCGTGTTTGAAATGTTGTCAGTCAGCTTCAGTAATTGCTCATATTCTACATCATCTACCTCTTCTCTTTGTCACACGATTAAGCTAACTCCCAGATGTGGCTTGCCATTATAGTAGATATGCAAGGTATTTTCTAGAATGTGTGAGTTTTCACCAATAGGAAAGTAAGCTTTCAGTTATAATTAGTAACTCCCAAATGACTGCAACGGCTTATGGCTTTCATTTTAAATGACAGTGAGATGTTGAATAAAGTCGAATCTTGACGCTCATTTTATTCACATGTTTAAGGATAGGAAATGTGCCCCTTCCATGTTCCAGGTAATGTACTAGTCACCAAAGACCCAGCAATACACCAGCAGACTGATTTCATGAAAGTTTGATTGTTGGGAAGAATACAGATACAAGTAAACAATTACAGTGGGAAAAATGTGCTCTGATAAGAGAAGTGGAGAGGTTATGAGATAATTTAGAGAGCAAGTCTTTCTTGGAATTTAATTTTACCCTTAGACCCAGACAAGGGCCACCACTCTTGGTGTAACAGCTCTAGGTATCAGACATGAACACTATTGCCCACCCCCACCCCCACACACACTTACCAATTTATTTAAGAATGCATGATTCCCTTGTCACTGGAGATGCAGCACTCAGGGTTGGCACAATGCAACCTAACTTACACTTTCATGAGTAAGGCTGGTCAGGTCCCAGGGAAATATTTCTTTTTTTTATCTTGTTTTATATGCTCAAAATAAAACTTAGTTATGTCCAAAGACTGGGAAGGTTTGTAGGTGGTGTTGCACCTATACTAAGGCAGTGAGTATTGCTTCTAGGTGTACAGGAAGGATTTGAGAAGCACAAGTTTCTAGAAGACAGAATTACCTTGTCAGACTTTTCCTTTCTAAAAGTTTGAAGGCAACAAATTCTTCTGTAATGAAGTATACTTCTACTAGAGTAGTCATACTAGAGTAATGTCAACTGATCATTTTCTTGCTTATCTTCATGATCCAACTTATAATCTTGGAGGCACATATCAATTAGTAAAGTATTCATACCTTGCACAGGTATGAAACATTTATCAATATTTTATTATTTTACTCTTAAGTTTGTGTCTGTATAGACCTAGTCTTAAGGTGGCATGACGTGTGATATCAGACTCTTATATTTAAGTGGAAATTGGATGGCAGAATTGAATAGTTTTATTTTTATTAGAAAATTTATTAAGATTTAATTAAATTTTTAAAATTAAATTTTATCTCTATTTTATAATTTTAATTTAATTTATTAATGTTCATTAACTAAGATATGCACTTTTACCTTTTAGTTTCTGTAAATAATTTTAACAATTTTAGAAAACAACTCCAAAACCAAAAATAATTAAAATATGTTCAATTTTTCATTCTTTTTGTTTAGATTTTTCATTTCCTATACATACAATATAATTAATTTTTATTTTTCATCTTTTATATAAAGGGCTAGCAAACAAGAACCAATGAGACATATCTAGACATCACCTGTTTTTGGATCTGTGGATGTTATCACTCTACAATGGCAAGGTTGGGTAGTTCTAACAGAGACTTTATGTACCACAAAACATAAAATATTTACTTCCTGCCTCTTTAGGAAAACTTTAGGTATACCTGTTTTAGATTATTGAGAATGAAAAGTCTATCTTCCATATCTAAACTCTTCTTCATAATAACTTAATATCATTTTCCTATCTCATTTTGGAGAAGTCACTTCATTTCTTCAAGCTTATCTTTCATAAACTTGACTTTTATGTTGCCTTTCATACAACATTTTCTTTTTCAGGGGGTTTAAACTACAGAAATTTATTTTCTCAGATATGGAAGTTATAAGTTCAAGGTCAAGTTCTCAGCAGGTTTAGTTTCTCATGAGGCCCGTCTTCTTCACTTGTAGATGGGCACCTTTTTGTTGTTCTCACATGATCTTTCCTCTGTGTGTGCCCATGTGTCCTTAATAACCTCTTTAAATGTTATATTTTCTTTTTTTTTTATTAAATCATAGCTGTGTACATTAATGCAATCATGGGGGACAATGTGATGGTTCCGCACACAATTTGAAATATTTTCATCAAACTGGTTAACATAGCCTTCACGTCATTTTTCTAGTTATTGTGTTAAGACATTTATACTCTGCACCTAGTAAATTTCACATGTACCCTTGTAAGATGCACCTTAGGTGTGGTCCCACCAATTGCTCTCCCTCCACCCATCCTCTCCCCTCCCCTCCCTTTCCTCTCCCCTTTCCCCTTCTTCTTGGGCTATAATTGGGTTATAGCTTTCATAAGAAAGCAAAAAAAAAAAGAAAAGTTTGCTTTTAGAAGTTTTTTCTTTCTCTCTTTTCTTAAATTTTAAAATATTAAGGAGATATAAATACTTTTAGGTTACATGGATCACTTTTGTAATTCTTGAGTCCCAGCTGTAGATGTGCCTATCACCAAAATAATATTCTAGTATTTCTTGTGCCCATTAGGCAGGTTTTTGCTCTTACTTCCCCCGCCCCACTGATGGATCTCCATTGAGTTTTACTTCCCTCTGTGCACATGTGTGCCCCCTGGTTAGTTCCAATTTAATCGTGAATACATGTGGTGTTTGTTTTTCCATTCTTGAAATACTTAGGGCAATGATCTCTAGTTCCATTCGGATTGTAGCAAAATGTATTAATTTGTCTTTTTTATGGCTGAGTAGTACACAATACATAATATATGTTATATATTTATACCACATTTTATTAAACTACTCATGAATTGATGGTTGGATTAATCACCCATCTTTGAAATTGTGAATTGTGCTGCAATAAACATTCAAGTGCATGTGTCTTTTTGATGCAAAGTGTTTTTGGAGATATCCAATAGTGAGATTGCTGGACTGAACCATAGGTCTACTTTTAGTTCCTTAAGGAATCTCAGGGTCTTGCCCACTCTTGTCCCACATTGTGGCTTTCCCATGGTGGGGAGGGGCACGTCTCCACATTGCTGCATGTCAGACCTCTACATATTCTCGCATCAGTTCTGCTTGTGTGGATTCCCTTTTTTTTTGGTTCCGGTTTTCAATTTTCCTTTTTTCCCTAGCAACCTGCATAAGACCTAGGGCATGGGTTCTGGTCTGTGTGTCTGACCCACTGGTGTCCATTTCCAGGAAATGACGGCAAGCCGAGAACTCCCAGATCAGGCATCCCGGTCCACCGCAGGTTTTCAAGAGGAAAGGCATGGGCCTCATTCTCTGTGGAAACCTCAGACTCTAGGACATGCCAGCTGAGAAGAGGCAGCTGCTCGCTGAATTCTGGGATACAACTGCTCTCCTCTGTGTACTGGGTGGTGGAGGGTAATAGTCTGCATGGAAGAAAGCCTCTGTCCAGCCTCTTAGCTTACTCTTCTTGAAGTGGACATCCAAGCAGCGTGGAATGTCCAAGCTCTGGGATTGTGCGCGTTCTCTCCACTGTTCTGTGATTGCTGCAGCGCTTGGGTTGAGAGGGGTAAAAAGCTTCCAAGTAACTTGGTAGCCCGCTGATCACCAAAGGAGAGTGGAAAGGAGAAAAAGATTCCGTCTTACACCTTCTCTGGACTTTGAGCCTGCCTGGGTTTGCTCCTCACCAATTCCTTGTTTTCCTTTTTCTTCTTCCTTCTCTACTTCACAATTTTCTCAGAGAGGTCCCTGGCAGGCTCTGGTACTTCTTCCTCTGACCGCCACCTGAGCGTGTCTTTTCTCCCCTCTTCCTTATCTGAAACCCTTCTTTCCCTCTGGGGTAGTCCTGTAAGTGACCTCCCCAGACATCCAGCTTGCTTCCTTCCTTCCTCTTCTGTTTCTCTTCCCCTAATTTTGAGCAGCTCTCCTTTCACTTTCTCTAGGGTTTAATCTCCATTTTATACTCCTATAACTCTTCTTTGAACTATTATTCACCATGAGATAATGCTTTCCTTAATTTCATTGAGAAATTAAGGAGGAAGACTATAGAAAAATATTTAAACACTTCCTGTGCTTCTTTGAATTACTACTGGTGTAACATACTATGTATATGTGCATATATTCTTTACCTTCATTTTGTTTATATTCTCTCTCCCCAAATGTTTTGTCAGTAGCCACACTCAGGTTCTATTTCTCTGTGTGTATCACTGATATTTGAGAGTAATTGCCTGTGTACTGATGACCTTGTATAAGCAGTAACAGAGGCATGTAGTTGTCAGTCAAACTCAAACCTATTGCTTCAAACTCTCTCTTCACCAAACTATTTATTTCCTTCTCCTAAAGCCACATGTTCCCACAGTTTGTGGTTTCAAATTCTTTGCAGTTCATACCAAAGGCTTTAGTTTGTAGGGTTTCTGTGTAACTTTCTGTCACTTCCTCCTCTCCTTTTTCACCTCAACATTTTCCATCTAGCAAGCTGGGTCATAAATAATATGAAAGGAACGTAACAAAGATCTAACTTCAGCAACACATCCTTTTGGTGTTTTCCTTTGCTGGTATTGCTGCTTCCAAAACCTTTCCTCCGCCATATCCAAAGTGATATTTCTAAATTTGAAAAATGACCTAATCTGTTTAAACCCTTAGATCAGTGATTTTCAACCAGTGTGCAGTGTGAGAGGAGCTTAGGTATACCATAAAAATTTTTTAAAGATCATTAATTAAGTTATTTTCAAAACAAGTACAAAGCACAGTAAGTATATCTTTTTTTTTAATTCTTTTTTTGATCAACATAATTTAGATGTTCTGCAGGAGTTTAACTATAGGTTTAAGTGTGCTGTGATATACAAAAGGTTGAAAAACACTACTTTAGATGCTTCCTTAAACATTCTTAAAATTTGGTACTTCTCAAAAAAAAATGAGCCATTAAAAAATATTAGGAGATTAAGGATGAATATTATTTTGAATAGTGTGATTACTACCAAGGCATTCCTGGTGACATCATTAAATTCAAGACTAAAAACAGATTTGTAAGGCCATCTAGCAAAAAAAGAAAGTAAAAAACAGACAAAAACCTTAGAAATCAGATTTGCTTCTGTTTTCTTTACAGAAAAGTATGATGGGACAATAATTATAGGATTTCAAGGAATAGAATGTGGACCCTGTAATTTAACCCAGTCAAATTGTCCTTCGCGTATAAATGACATTAACATTTTCAAGTAATCAATAGTTTGTAGGCAGAATCCAACCAAGAGATTAAAATACAGAGATCACAGAAATAGTAGTGACCATTTGACAGATTAAAATATGAAACTGAGATTATACAAATGTGAATATCATTGGAGACAAGACAGAATGTAAATGTTACAAACTTTGACAGTATAAACATATAATGTAATAAAATCAGGTGAATGAGGCAGGACTTAGAAGGAAACATAAATGTACCAATTTCTTTTAACTTTTATAGCAAGAGTTGAAAAATGTGGTTAAAAAAATTATTCAAACATCAAACTTTTCTACTAATCATTTATCCTTAGCAAGAAGAACATGTTAGAAACTATAATCATATGCTCAGGAATTATCTAAAATTTACCGTTGACTGTAGTCACCAGAGTTACAATAGAAGTATTGAAGTTATTCCTCTTTTTAAACTGTTATTATGTATCCGTTTACCAACATCTCCCTAATCCCTCCATCCCCCTAACCACCAAGCCTCTGGTAACCATCACTCTACTCTCCAATTTTATATGATCAAAGGTTTTACATTCCACATATGAGTGAGATCACTCTGTATTTGTCTTTCTGTGCTTGGCTGATTTCACTTAATGTAATGTCTTCCAGGTTCATCTATGTTGTTGCAGATGACAGAATTGTCTTCTTTGGGGGCAGCACAGTATTCTGTTGTGTGTATCTGTCACATTATCTATTCATCCATTGATGGACTCTGAGGTTGATTCTATATCTTGGCTATAATGAATAGTGCTATGATGAATCTCTTTGATATACTCCTTCAATATTTTTGGACACATTCAAAAAAGTCAAAATGATATCGTCTTTTCTGAACACAATGGAATAAAATTAGAACTTAGTAACAATGAGAATATTGGAAACCATACCAAAATATGGAAATTAAACAACATGTTCCAGAACAACCAAAGGGTCATTGAAGAAATTAAGAATGAAATTAAAGAATTTATTCAAACAAATGGAAATGGAAACAAAATATACCAGAATCTGTGGGATACAGAAAAAAACAGTACCCAGAGGGAGGTCTATAGCAATAAATGACTGCAGCAGAAGAATAGCAAAACTTCAAATAAAGAAACTAACAATTCTCCTGAAGGAAATAGAAAAAGAAAAACAAGCCAGACCCAAAATTAGTAGAAGGAAAGAAATAAAACAAAGATTAGAGCAGAAATAAATGAAATTCAAAATTAAAAAAATACAGAAGAGTAATGAAACAAAAAGTTGGTTCTCTTAAAGGACTAAAAAAGCTGAAAAGTTTTTAGCTACACAAAGAAAAAAACAAGAGAAGACCAAAACAAATAAAATTGGAGGTGAAAAAGGACATTGTAACTGATACTACAGAAATACAAAAGGGCAAAACAACAACAAAAAAGCATCAAATATGGTGAGGAAAGGGGAAAGCTCATACAATGTTTGTGGGAATGTAAAGTATAGCCATTCTGAAGAACATTATGGAGATCTCAAAAAGTAAAATAGAGCTAGCATATGATTTAACAATCTGACTGCAGGATTTGTATTCAAAATAAAGGAAATTAGTATATCAAAGAGATATTTGGACTTTCATGTTCATTCACAACAGGCAAAATAAAGAATCAACTCAAATGTCCATGAACAGGTGAATGTATTCAGAAAATATGATATGTAGACATGTACAATGGAATATTACTCAGCCACAAAAAAGAATGAAATCCTGTCATTTGCAGCAATGTGGAAGGAATTGGTGGTCACTACATTGAG
>NW_003852559.1:29515-34001 GCF_000181295.1 Otolemur garnettii | reverse complement strand
CCAGCAGAGAGCTACCACACAGAGAACAGCAGGAAGGTGGCTGCCACCTCTCTCCCCCTCCCAACTCTCACTTGAGTGCATTTAATCATGAAAACCATTTGCATCACAAACTTTATCTTCTGAGAAACCTAGAAAATACAGGTTTCAGCTCTCCCATCCCTTCAATTTAGAAAGCCACACTAGAAGCTTAAGAAAATAGATGACACTCCAAGGATAGTTCAGTTGCTGCTGAGTTTATACTTTGCTTCTCATCTAGGGAAAGTTGTGGACTTGGTAATGGGGCCTCAGAGCATCTTGAGAGTCCCAAGCAGTAAACACAGCTTAGCAACCTAAACATGTTCAGAGAACAACCTGAGACATTTGGAAACTCAGTGGTTCTGACAAGTACTGTACCTCTATGCCAGCTAATATAATTATGCCTGACTCTTCCTCATCTCCAAAGTCACGTAATTATGGCTATCATTTAGATCCCCAATATAGTGTTATGCAAATATGTTTTTATGAAGTAATTTTTAATAACAAATGCAAAATGGTAATTTAACTCCATTGTTCTCCATCTTCCTTTTACTTTTTCCTTGAACACCACCTTTCCTGATTTTTCTCCTCACCTCTACTTCCCTAGCTCTACTGTTTATTAAAATGCTTACATCAGCATGAGTTTTAGCACTGTTACATAGAAGACCCTCTGTGAACTCTGGTTCTCAGGACATTATACAACAGTAATTGTAGAGAAATAACCTAAAGCCCTAAGAATGCCAGCCCAGGGATTTTCTTTTCGGAGATCATGACACATTACTTATCTGTGTCTGCTCCTGAAAATATTCAGTACGCCAGAGTTTATTTTCAAATCCATTCTAATGAATTTACAGAACACATTTGTAGAGTAAGTGGCACCAGTTGGTGCTTCCTCCTGTCAGTTATCTTTCCTTGTGATGAACAGAACTTTCCACATTATGTAACTTTCCATAAATACTCAATTTTCTCCTGTTTGTATACATTCAGCCTGTATGTAGGTGCCCATATTTCTCCATGTTGTTTTGGCAGATACTGAGTTCAAATGCATCGACTCCCCACAACAAGCCTTATTTTCAAAAATGTGTTTTATTTTCTTTCCAAATTAATGTAATCTAGGGTCAATGTTGGCGTTCACTTTGGTTAGGTGTGAAGTAGATGTGACTTTTGGCACTGCTTTTCAATATTGAACTACTCCATTGTTCTCTATCTTCCTTTTCCAGAAGTATTCCTTTCTATTTCAGAAGTATTCTGAATTTCCTGAAGATTAAATGGAGCAGTTTGGATAATGGAATTATACTGACTTTTTTCTTTTATCTATTTCCCCCCTTTTCACTGGAGTCAGATTACCTTATAAGCAATAACATAATATTAACTTTGTAAAGATAAATAAATTACCTAGTGCTCTAGAATATTATTTCATGGAGTCTGAAGCCATAGTTCTTTGGTTGCAGAGAGGAGGTAACACTTTAAGACTGCCAAGCCACAACTGCACCAGTATTCCAAATCTTGGTATCCACTTTGAAAATAATAACTTTACTGAGATGTAATTCATATATTATAAAACTTGCCCTTGTCAACTGTATAATTCAGTGGCTTTTAGTTGTACAACCATCATCACTATCTAATTTCAGAGCAATTTCTTCTCTCTGCAAAGAAATTACATTCTCATTAACTGTTCACTTCCCATATCTATGTTGCTGAAGTCTTAGCAACCGTTAATCTTGTCACTGTAGACTCACCTATCTTGAACTTGTATGCAAGTGGAATTTATAGTATGTGATCTTTGGAGTTTACCTTCTTTCATTTAGCATAGTGTTTTCAAGGTTCATTCAGCTGTAGCATGTACTAGTAATTCATTCCTTTATTATTGCTAAATAATATTCCTTTACATGGATATACCACTGTTATTAGTGGTAAGGTAGTGATATTCCTAATAACGTTTTATACATTTATCATTTGAGATGTTTCCTTTGGGGAGCTATTAGGAATATCACTACCATGGATGTTCATGTGGATCAAAGAGGATGGTGAAAGGATTTTGTTATCATCAAAAGTCATCTTTTTGTGTGTGTGTGAAAGAGTCTTACTCTGTCACCCTGGTAGAGGGCCATGGTGTCAAAGTTCACAGCAAACTCAAACTCTTTGGCTTGAACAACCCTCTTGCCTCAGCCTCCCAAGTAGCTGGTACTACAGGCATGCACCACCATACCTAGCTAGTTTTTCTATTTTTAGTAGAGATGGGGTCTCACTTGTGCTCAGTCTGGTATCAAACTCCTGAACTCAAGCAATCCACTCACCTCAGTCTCCCAGAGTACTAAGAGTGTAAACATAAGCCACTGCACCTGGCCAAGAGTCATCTTTAATACTTGAGTATTAAAGGAGTATTATTATTGTTTTGTTTGTTTTCTGATCACTTCTTACCTGTAACCTATTTTTTTTTCTTCCCTTCCTTTTTACCTGTCTACTTTCTCTTCCTTTAGTAAATATTTTGAGTGTCTGGTCAGTTCTAAGAATTATGCCAGACACTAGAGGTACCAAGGTGAACAAGACAGAAACCCAATTCCTGCTCTTAGGAAGTTTTCATTGTAATAGGGGTTAAACTAAATAAATATGTTTCCCACATGTACATGCTGTGGGAGTGTAGTGTTTGGGAGTACTGTAGAAGCATAGACCGGGAGCATAGAACTCAAGAGTGTGATGATAGAGAACCCATTCTTGGGAAAGTAGCCTTACAAGTGAGACTTTAACAATGAGTAGAAATCAATCAAGCTAAAACAGAAAGGTAAATTGTGTCCATGCAGAAGGAACAGGGTTCAAAAAGGCAGCTGGTAAAAGAGAGCCAGATGCATTCAAAGGACTGAAATAGATGCCATGTGATTGGTTTAATACAGATTGATGGAGGCAGAATAAAGCAGGAGGGGTAAGCAGGGTCTCTGTTGTGCAGGACTGACAACCTTGTCTTTATTCCAAGTGTAGTGAGTTGCTGTGGGGCTTCCCCAGCTCTGTCACATTAGTAGTTGGGGGGGTTTCCACTCCCATCCTCTAATACAGGTACTCCAGGCCCCTTCATGTCTAACTAGTTATTTTGCACAGATCCATCAGTGACTCATGCTTGGAAATAAACTCATTCATGTGTCCAGGATCCCTGAAGGCCTCCTTCTAGTCCATCCCCCACTTGTAGGTGTACTGTTTCCCAGAGCCTTGCTCAGCCTCTTCCATGGTTGCTTCCAAGTTCTCAAAACATCAAGCTCAAGATGTGCTACTCAAAAAAGCAGAGAGCCTACTCACCTCACAATGGTACATTTTGTTTCCTGGGAATCAAACATCAAATGATGTTTGTATCCCTTAGTTTCCTAAAGTCCCTGCCCTTCCCCCTTCTGTACTGGGTTCAGAACATCCTCCAAGATCACCTTGTGCTGTCCTCTCCAAGTGCTCTCTCTTTCTGGAAAAGAAAGCTTATTACAATGACCTGTAAATTTATATGCAATCTGGGACTCTCCCTGGCTTTCCAAATTCTTCTTTTGTCAGCCACACTGCTAAAGCCCTCTCACACTCAGGCCCTCTGCCTTTGTCATTGCCCCTGTTTGTATCCTTTTTTGTTTTTGTTTTTTTTATTAAATCATAGCTGTGTACATTAATGCAATTATGGGGTACAATGTGCTGGTTTTATATACAAATTGAAATACTTTCATCAAACTGGTTAACATAGTCTTCACAGCATTTTCTTAGTTATTGTGTTAAGACATTTATATTCTACACTTAGTATATTTAACTTGTACCCTTGTAAAATGCACCATAAGTGTGGTCCCACCAATTACCCTACCTCCACCTATCCCCCCCTCCTTTTCCGCCCCTTTCCTTTTTCCCCTTCTTCTTGGGCTATAGTTGGGTTATAGCTTTCATATGAAAGTGTGGGTGCTTATCAATTGGTTTCATAGTAGGGCTGAGTATGTCGGATACTTGTTCTTCCATTCTTGAGATACTTTGCTAAGAAGAATATGTTCCAGCTCCATCCATGTAAACATGTAAGAGGTAAAGTCTCCATCTTTCCTTAAGGCTGCATAATATTCCATGGTGTACATATATCACAATTTATTGATCCATTTGTGGGTTGAAGGGCATGTGGGCTTCTTCCATGACTAAGCAATTATGAATTGGGCTGCAATAAACATTCTGGTATAAATATTTTTGTTATAAAGTGATTTTTGGTCTTCTGGATATATACCTAGTAGAGGAATTGAAGGATTGAATGGACTATTTTTAGTTTGCTAAGTGATCTCCAAACATCTTTCCAAAAAGAACATATAAGTTTGCATTTCCACCAGCAGTGCAGAGGTGTTCCCTTTTCTCCACATCCACACCAACATCTCTTGTTTTGGGATTTTATGATGTAGGCTAATCTTACTGGAGTTAGATGATATCTCAAAGTAGTTTTGATTTGCATTTCTCTGATGATTAAGGATGATGAGCA
>NW_003852559.1:23652-29022 GCF_000181295.1 Otolemur garnettii | reverse complement strand
ATGTGAAGCCATCTGGTCCTGGGCTTTTCTTTTTATGGAGATTTTGTATTGTTGATACTATTTCAGAAATTGATACAGGCCTATTCAACATTTCCACTTCATTATGTCTAAGTCTAGGGAGGTGGCATGCTTCCAAGTATTGGTTTATTCCCTTCAAATTTTTGTATTTCTGAGAATAGAGTTTCTTGTAATATTCATTAAGGATTTTTTGAATTTCTGTTATTTTGTCTTTGCCATTTCTAATTGATGAAATTAGAGATTTTACTTTTTTATTCCTGGTTAGGTTAGCCAAAGGTTTATCTATTTTATTGACCTTTTCAAAAAATCAACTTTTTGACTTATCTGTTGTATATCCTTTTATTTTCAATTTCATTTAATCCAGCTCTAATTTTGGTTATTTCTTTTCTTCTGCTGGGATTGGGATTGGAATGTTCTTCCTTTTCCAGTTGCTTGAGATGTTCCATTAAGTTAACTTTCTCTCTTTCTGTTCTCTTGAGGAGGGCTTGCAGTGCTATAAATTTCCCTCTTAGGATTGCCTTTGCAGTATCGCAGAGGTGTAATTCGTGTCTTCATTATTATTTTGTTCCAAAAATTTGGTATTTCCTTCTTAATCTCATCTAAGACCCAGATGTCATTCAGCATAAGGTTATTTAGTTTCCATGTTTTTGTATGAGTATGAAGATTCCTGTTGTTATTGAGTTCAACTTTTATCCACAATAGTCAAAGAAGATGCAAGGAATAATTTATAGTCTTTTAAATTTGCTGCAGTTAGACTTGTGACCTAAGATGCGATCAAGTTTGGAGGATGCTCCATGGGCTGATGAGAAGAATATATATTCAGCTTTGTTAGGATGAAACGTTCTATAGATGTCTATTAAATCCAATTATTGAATGGCTAAGTTTAAATCTAAAATTTCTTCACTGAGTTTCTTATTAGAGGATCTATCCACAGGATCTATCCAGTTTTGCTGGATACAAGATCCTGGGTTGAAAGTTATTTTGGTTTAGGAGGTTAAAGGTCGATGACCAACCTCTTCTAGCTTGAAAGGTTTCAGCAGAGAGTTCCACAGTCATTCTAATATTCTTCCTCTTGTAGGTTTTGGTTTTCTTATGTCTGACTGCTTGCAGAATTTTCTCTTTCATATTAACTTTGGTGAAGTTAATTATAATGTGTCTGGATAATGATTTATTTGGGTTGAGTCATGTTAAGGTTCTGAAACTGTATGCTATCTGAAATTCAGAATCTCTTGCCATGTTTGGGAAGTTCTCCTCCCTTATCTTTTGGAGTAGAGCATCTGGGCCTTTCAAAGCCACCTTGTCACCTTCAGGAATTCCTATATGGCATACATTAGCTTTCTTCAAATTATCCCAGAGCTTTCTGAGAGAATGATCCATTTTTGCTCTCCACTTCTCTTCCTCTTTGAGCTTTTGGGAGCGTTCAATGTCTGAAATCCTTTCTTTTGCCTGCTCCATTCTGTTACTGAGGGATTCTACTATATTTTTCAGATCTTTGAGGGTTGCAAGTTCTTGCCTCAATGTGTCAAAATTTTTGGTGATTTTGTCTTTGAATTCATTGAATTATTGAGACAACTTTTGGAATGTTCCTTGAATTTCTAATTCCAACTTCACCTCCATTCCATTAATCTTATTTGCAATCCAAAATTTGAATTCAATTTCTTACATCTCAGCCATTTGTTTATGCATGGGATCTTCTGAGGCATCCACCTTGTTGTTCCTTGGGGGAGTTGATCTACTCTGAGTATTCATGTTACCAGAATTTTTCCACTGATTCCACCCCATGATTATTTTACACCATTTAGCTAGATGAGCAGATAAAGTGGAATTGGGTTGGGGGCTTCTGGAGTAGTGATTAACCAGCTTTTTGCCCAAGATCTGGGACTGGTGGCTGCAGCTTTTCCCCTACAGCTTTGCAAAAGACCCATACAGTACTACAACCTGAGACACTGGGAACCTGCTTGGTGTGGTGGGGCTAAGTGGCTCTGTCTTATTTTCAGCTGGTCTCTGTCCTACACAAGTGAATCCGGTCTGGGTTAAAGTCTCAGCTGTGGAGAAATACCAGCAACTAAGACACTCTGCCCCCCACAGGCAACAACTGGAAAAGGAAAATCAAACCTTCCCACAACAATACAACCAGGGTATCACCTTGGATGATCCTCAGATGATTGGCCCAGGTCAAGAGTTCCAAATCAGTTGTCCCAGTCAATACCTAGTCTCAAGTGGGAGAGTTCAAAAGTTCTCCAGAAACTAGGTAGCAGGGGTCTGCTGGTAGCTCAAGTATGACTCATTCCGGTGCTCCCTGGAGTCAGAAGGGCCCACCCAGAAAATGAATTAGTCCAGGAATTTTGATATCTCCTTCCCCATCTTGCACCTCTGTCACACCCAGTTACTGGTAACCTCATAGGGCTGTGACCCAGTTCCCTCCAATAAGCAGATGCTCTAGGAGTTTGTGCCTGCCTGAGTCACAGGGAGATCTATGTCTCCTCAGCCAGGCCACCGCACTCTGCCACCAGTTGGCAGGGGGAGCTGAAGCCTGACAACCTCAGGTGCTTAATGGAAGCTGGGGAGTTTCACTCAGTTCCAGACACATACTTCCACCCCCCAAATTGATGTTGCTGCCACTTATACTCTTGCAGAATTTGTATTTCTGTCCCAGCTATAGTCCCTGTGGGCCAGGTGCTGTTTGAGTTCACAGAAACTGTGATTCAACCCCACCCTGTGCTGGTGCTGCTGCTCTCACAGATCTGCATCTTTGTCTCCACTGCACTCTGTGTTGGGGGAGTTAGATCTCACAAATGACTCTCAGTTCCTATCCTTCCCTGGGCTGATGCTGCTGTCACACCTGGTGCATCTTAGGCTCACAAAAGCAGCAATTCTGACTCAGCCCCGCCCTGGGAGTATGCCATCTCTGCACGCATGTATTCTAGTCTGCATCCCAGCCAAGCTCTGCCAGGGAAGGTGCCACCTCAGGCATACCCTTTGCTCATGAGGCCTGCATTTCCATCCCAGATTTGTTCCACCAGTGGTTGCCACTAGAGTAGAGGCCCGGCTCCCTCTCTTTGCTAATATTCCTAGTGGTGTGAGCCCTATTGTTCCTGCCATTGCTGCTGCTACACTGTGCTGCAAAGCACTGCTTCTCCCTCTCCCATAAGGCTCTCTTGTTCCATAGTCCCTACTCCACATCCATGCCACAGAATCAGCACAGACCTGCAGAGCCCAAGCCCCATCCACACCTCTCAAGAAAATGCCCAAGAACCTGGACTCCACAGGGGACAGGCTTTCAGACCTCAGAGAGTCGAGGGGGATGCTGGGAGTTCAGAATTGCAAGTAGAGTCTATATTCAGTTTTATGCCTGATGGGAGAGTGCCATGGCACATTAGTGGGTCCTCTTTGGGGAAGGAGTTCCAGTTTTTAGAGGGTCTCTCCCATTGGATAAAATAGAGGAGATCTGAACTCTGCTCCTTTGTTTGTAGAAAGTATACCGCCAGCCATTCTCATGAGGGAGGGGACTCCCATCCACTTGGTGATGGATTTTGTACCTATTGTTTTGTACCTGTTGTCACAGCTCACCTCCACAGGATTGATGTGTGCTCTTCAACCTTCTCTCTTGGCTCAGCTCCAAACCATCAGCATACTTGCTAAACTTCTGTCCTTTAACTCTCCTTCTGGATAGGAGCCTCAGTGGAAAGCTGGCTCCAGTTGGCCTATTTGTCTCCTACACCCTGCCCCTATTAGTATCTTGCCTAAGGCTTCTTTCTCATCATTAAATTATTTACTCAAATGTGACTACTTTCTCACGTGACACCTTTTCTAAGCCTCCATATCTCCCCTCTGAACACTCACTACCTTTGTTCCTTTTTAAAATTTTTCTACAAAGCACTCATCATTTTCTGGTATTAAACTATTTCATTTTTATTGTCTTTCTTTCTGCCACTAGAGAAGAAATGGGAGCATTGTCCATTTGATCCCATGAACCCAGAGTAGTGCCTGGCATATGCTAGTTACTACGTAAATACATAAGTGTTGAATGGCTGAATGAATGAAACTATGAATATTTTCTTTTTCTGAGACAGGGTCCTGCTCTGTTACCTTCACTAGAATTCAGTGGGATCATCATAGCCCATTGAAACCTCAAACTCCTGGATTCTTGCGATCTTCCTACCTCAGCCTCCCAAGTAGCTAGGGCTATAGCTGTGCTCCACCATGACTGGCAATTTTTTCTATGTTTTATAGAGAAAGGGTCTTTCTCATGCTTAGGCTGGTCTCAAACTCTTGGCCTCAAATAATTCTCCCACATCAGCCTCCCAAAATGCTAGGATTATAGGTGCAGGGCACTTCTTTTGGCCTGAAAATATGAATAAATTATTAGCAGTAAGATTCTGTGTAGATGCCCAGTATGCCTATTAGAAATTCTGGTATGCTTGGAAGATTGATTTTTCAACTTCAAAAACTCAGAGACAAAATTATCAATATGAAATTGCAGCATGAGATACCTCTTATTCATCAACTGTCTCTGGAGTCCTGGACCACATGTTTCCACCCAGCCACCCAGTCACACCCCTCACCCAAGCAACTTTACCATAACATAACCTGCCAGCACCTCACTTTGTATCTGTGCCATGATTATTTTTCTCTCTACCCTAGCACTTCTTTATTCTGGCTAAAGGAGAATGCACTTCACTTCCATATAAATACAGATGGTGCTGAATCAGGGTTAATTCACCATTGGCAAACTTTGACTTATGGAATATCTGAGATGAAGAATAGATTATTATTATTTTCCTTGGATAAACTTTCATGAAGTGAAGTATCGCATGTTGGAAGAGGGTCACTTGATACCAACCATTTACTTGCACTTGATACCAAGCACTGGCTATCTCAGTAACATCTCTTGTTAGTTTTCTCTCTCTTTTCTCTGCCTCATTTCCTTTCCCCCAACTCTCATTTCCCTAATAGTGGCAAGAATGTGGAGCATTGGATATCCAGGTCCAAAGTACATGTTCTTAACCATACACTATGCTTCCTGCTGTATCCCAGGGAGAAAATGAAGTGGAAAATAAAAAGGTCAATATGTCAGAAAGAGAGAGTAAAGATAATGGGGAATAGACAATACTCAAAGAAATAAGGAATGATAATTTTCCACAATTGAAAAGAGATATTAGTTCTTAGATTTGTCAAAATTGGTATGTTAAAATATTAACCCCTAATGGGATGATCTAAGGGTGACTCATGCTCAGAAATTAACTCAATTGTATGTCTTAAAACACCTATGTTTGGTGGTGCCTTTGGGAAGTGATTAGGTGACGAGGACAGAGCCCTTTTGAATGCAATTAGTGCCCCTCATTTTTTTTT
>NW_003852559.1:20918-23493 GCF_000181295.1 Otolemur garnettii | reverse complement strand
GCTAGTTTTTATTTTTAGAGATAGGATCTTGCTCTTGCTCTTGCTCAGGCTAGTCTTGAACTCCTGCCTCAACTTGAACTCCTGCTCAAACAATCCACCTGCCTCAGCCTCCTACAGTCCTAGGATTACAGGTATGAGCCACCACATGCAACCCCCCTCATCTTTCTTAGCAAGAAGATGCCATCTACAAACCAGGAGCCAGGTCCTCACCAGACAATGAATACACCACTGCCTTAATCTTGGACTTCTCACCCTTTAGAACTGTGACAGATAAACTTCTATTGTTTGTAAGTCATCCAAACAACATGAAATTGTTGTTATAACAGCCTGAAAAGACTCTATAACAGACTCTACCTCAGTCCTAGAGTACCATTTGTACTTTTCTTAGATCTTATAATTTTTCTTACTATAGTGAAAAATTCTTTAAACTTCCCCTGTTTAATTAATTATGTAGTTCAGTGTCCTGAGTGGAAACAAGAGGTACAAAAGGGAGAGTAGTATTTATAGAGAAAAATATTGAAAAGAAAAGGGGGGCTTTCCATAAGGGACGAAGATAAATGAAGTAGTAGAAATGGGGATATTTAAGGTCAAGTAATGAATTTTTAATGCGAGACACTAGAGCAAGTTTATAGCTGAATGGGAATATTTAAAAGAGAAGGAGAAATTTATAATGAAGACACAAGGAAGATTGTTTCAGTAAAGAAGTCTATGAGCAGGTAAAAGGAACCAAAACCCACCTAGGAATGGAAGATTTGGTTGTGAAAAAAGAGGGGACAGATATTTTATTTTCAAAGGAGGGAGAAACAGAAAACAAGTTAAGATTTTTGGAGATACACAGCTTTGGTGTTGGGACAACACGGGAGCTCCTCTTGCATCTTTTTGCCTCTTTTCCTCAAAGAAACAGTAGAAAGAGTATCATCAGCTGAAAGTGATAAGGAGAACAGAGGTCACATATAGGTGTGAGAATGGAGAAAGTTCAGAATGTTTATCTCAGAAAACATGCAGGCAAATGAACTAGGGAAGTGGAGTAAGATGAAAGGTGGGGTCAAATGTCCTCCTTTGAGGTGTGGATATTATTCAAATGAGAAAAACTAGAAAATTTATATGGTCTTCTCCAAGAATTTTCAGTTTCTCAGGCCCAAAGAAGGCAGATACTCAGGCTTAACTAAGGTTGCATTTTTCCTAGAGTGTCTGCCTAGTGTCTTTTAAAATGAGAACCATAGGGAAGAAGCAGTTCAGGAATTATTAAAATTTTTTGAAAGCTTAGATGCTACTATTGACAAAATCTCATATGTTCTAGGAAATAACCCCCCACATATTTACTAGAATGGCAAACCATACCTGGAAGTTAGCCTGCATGTATGACAAAGAGGGTGGATGACTGTGGAAGGTGAGCAGTTACTGAATTTGTCAAACAACATTCCCAATGGCTGAGGATAAGTGAGCTATAAGGAGAGAAGGTAGTGGTCAGAGAGGAGATGCCCGAAAACAGTGTTTTGGAGGAGATACAGTTAAAGGGGGTAATAAAGGCTGAGGAGAGACCATGAAATTTGTTGGTTGCATCAAGAAATTTATTGGCGGAGGACGAAATCATGGGAGGTAAAGAAGGTAAAGAAGCCAAAGAACTCAGAGCCCAGTGTTTTCTGAGTCATCCAAAAATTGTTGGCTGATATCCTCAAGAATGGTGGTGTTGGGTGTGGGGGTAAAGGGAAGGATGATGAGCCAGGTTTTATAAAGCTCTTGGTTGATAAAGGAAGTGGAAAGAAGGTTGACACAAAATAGAAAGATGAAGAAAAGCTAGAAGCATAGTCTTTGTATATAAGCTTTAAAGTGAGTGGCTATTTAAATGAGAAAGAGGGATCTACAACTTAAGAGTTTTAAGCAAGATGCCCCATCTCAAAAGAATACAGATTATGAGTATAAAAAACCCTCTAGAGTGGGAGGGTGGGACTATAAAGGGATATGAGAAAACTTTAGAAATGACAGATATGCTCATTATCTTGTGGTGATGGTTGCATGGGTGTATACATATACACAAACTGATAAAATTGGACATCTGAAGCATGGACACTTTTTATGTATCAATTATACCACAACTAATCTATAAAAACCACAACCCTATTTAAAAAGACTTTAGGGGAAATTGGGTCCTCATCTCAGGGCTAGGACTTACTGACAATAGGAAAATATGCATTCAGAGACAAAGTTAAGGAAGTTTGTTTAAATTCCACAGACCTCAATGGGAGGATCAAAAGAAGCACGTTAAAGAAGTGGGTCACGATCATAGGCTATATAGAGCAAAGTGCGACAAGAGCTGAGTGATGACACTTGACCCAAAAGCCTTGAGCTTACAGTGGTAACTAAGATAACGTGGCCATGAGGCCTGATTAGGTGAGTCCTGATGGCCTCATAAAGAAAGCACAATCACTAAAGGAATTCAAATACTGAATCCTTAACATTACTTCTGAGCAAAATCTGTGCTCTTCAACTCTATGCCAGAAATCTCAGCTTGAGTCTGAAATTTTTTTGTTGTCATTGTTGTTGCTGTTTTGAGGCCATGAGTATATGTGGCGGG
>NW_003852559.1:17378-18172 GCF_000181295.1 Otolemur garnettii | reverse complement strand
GTGTGAACTTCCTGAGCCATTTTAAACTAGTGCTAGAACAAGTGTCTAAATACAGAGTGTCCCAAATGTCTCCACAAATAGAGAAAAATTACATAGCAACAGGTATCTTGGGACGTGTTTGCCATGAGTGCGAAAGAAGATATTCGTGGATATGTAGAAAGACGTGGCCAACATGTAAAGAATATTTGGTAAAAATTTTGTAATGAAAATTTTGTAAATAAAGGTATATTTAGCTACGATTTCCTACTTTCCCAGTGTACGGTGACTTTGGGACACTTTATGGAGAACATTGCTGTGAAAAAAGAATGAGAATGTCAGCCCCTTAGGACCATCTAAACTGCTAAATTACCAGACATCTGCCAAGCAGGAGGCGGAAATCTGGCTACCACAGGCTGATGTCCAAAGTCCTTGGAAGAAAGGACCGTTAGTAAATAGAACTTTTATTTACTAAGAGGATTCATATAAAGGAATAGGAAAGACCTCATGTCCTTTCATATTCAGTAATTAGTCATCTGAAGGTATCCGAGTTTCATCAGATGCTTGCAGAAACAAGACCAAGGAACAACCTCTACCTGCAAACTGGGAATAAGGCAGGCATGAAAGAAGAAATGTACGAATACTCACAAAGCACCATAACAACTCAGAGAATAAAATGATGACGTTCACACAGGAGTATGAAGCTTGCTTCTCAGCAATGTTTGAACTGCTTTTAAAGTAGCATAAATTCATCAGAACGGTGGTGGTGAAGAATAACATCTAGTTTCCTATCTATTTGTGTTAAAAATATGTTTAGC
>NW_003852559.1:16035-17153 GCF_000181295.1 Otolemur garnettii | reverse complement strand
CAAATAGCAAAAGTTTGTTATGCTATCTTCCATGTATTAGTTTTGATTTCCAGAGATGACCACATTTACCTGTTTCTACTGTTAGTTTTTTCTGGAAGATTCTCAACAACTCTAAAATGTTACTTATATTTTTGTTTATTGATATATCAACTTTAAACCATATCAATTGACTTTCTACAATGAAAGGTGAAGAATTAGCTCAATTAAAATTCTATTAGCTCAAATGAAATTCTTCAATGGAAGGGGCAGGAGAAAGAAAATTTTTTACGTTCTAATAGATTATTGGCTACCCAGTCTTTTAAGTACTTTCTATTATTACCCTACTGATTCCAACACGCATCTTCATTCTCTTACAATCAACCTTAAATTAGATGAGTTCTATTATCATTTCCCAAATAGTGCAAGAACCTTAAAATAGTTTAATTCCATTTACCAACCTCCCTGCTTTTTTGTGCTGTTGGTTAAATGTAGCATTTTACTTCTACATATGTGCTAAACTCCTCTAGATATTGTTAATCATCAGTAGCTATTTAACTTCACTAAAATATTTGCTTTGTTTGAAACAGGCTTTTTTCTTTCCTGGAACATTCTATTCCACACTGCCAGTGGGCAAATAAACGATCCCTGGTAAAACCTTTAGAGTTTGTCATTAGAATTTTAGATTCAAAAGTAGTTTTCCTTAGATACTTTGAAAGCATTGGTTCATTGCTTTAAAGTATCCTGGGTTGCTGATGTAAAATATTACACAAAAAAAAAAATAAATAAAAGAAGAGAAACACTTTCGTCAAGAACTGAATTCTACATGGGCAGTTATTTTCAGCACATTAAAGAAGCCAATTCATTATATTCTGACTTCACTGTTTCTAAAAGATCCTTGAGGGAGATACATCTTTTCCCACCCCTTTAACTTCAGATTTTTCTCTTTGTTTTTTGATATTTAAAAGTTAGACCGTGATAGATCTACAATACTTTATCCTCCTTGGGATTTGTAGAGCTTCTTGGACCTGTGGTTTGATATTTTATTTATCTGAAAAGTTCTAGGCCAGTTTCAAATATTACTCTGAACCGTTTTTTTCCCCTCCACCTTTTTAAGAGGTTCTGCTTCTGTCCATGTTGCC
>NW_003852559.1:12241-15798 GCF_000181295.1 Otolemur garnettii | reverse complement strand
AGTGCTCTGGCGTCATGGCTCACAGCAACCTCTAGCTCTTGGGCTCAGGTGACTCTCTTGCCTCAGCCTCCCAAGTAGCTGGGACTACAGGCACTCACCACAATTTCCAGTAATTTGTGCCACCGTGCCCAGCCCCATGTTTTTATATTTTTTCACCTCTATCATCTTGAACATATGAATCATAGTTATTTTGACCATGTAAGTTTATTCAGCATCTGAATTACTTATGCTTGTTTTCCAGGTTAACAATTTTTGATCCTATTTCTTTTGAAGTGTAAATTTATGATATTTTTTCAACAGATTCCAAACATAGTATATTTTAAAAGTACATTAACTGTATTAAGTTTTCCACTGTTAGGCACAGAGAGAGTAAAGCAAATCCTCTACTCCTGTTGAGGGCTGCTGCTTTTCTTTGTTAGGAGTGGTATATTCCAGGTGTACTTAAACAAGATTAAATAGTTGACCCCCACTCCTAAAAGTCACATCTACTCAGAACCTCAGAATGTGTCTTTATTTGGAAACTGGATCTTTGCAAATATAATTTGTGAAGAGGCGATCACACTGGATTAGAGTGAGCTCTAAATACAACAATTCATGTCCTTATCAAAGGCTGTGTGAAGACACAGACACAGAGACACACGGAGGTCACACCATGTCACAACAAAGGCAGAGATTAGAGAGATGAGTATATAAGACAAGCAACACCAATGATAGCCTGCTAGAAAAAGTTAAGGAAGGATCCTTTCCTAGAGCCTCTGATACTTCAATTTCCAATTTCTGGCTTCCAGAATTATGAGAGAATAAATTGCTATTGCTTTAAACAGCCTGGGTAATGGTAACTGTCATGGCAGCCACAGCAAACCAATATGTGCCCTAACTCCAACTCCTAGGTGGATTAAATAAAAGCCTGAGTTTTCACCAAGGCCACTCCAGCACCACAGGGCTTCTGAAATCTTTTCTCAAGTCTTAGCCTCCCAGCTACTGCTTTCTCCTGCCATTCCTTGGAGTTATGCCCTTCACAGGCACAACTTGGAGCTTGGCGAATGCCTTCAGAGGACATCTCACATGTATCTGTGGTCTTACTTCCCTGTGGTTCTGTCTTTGGGATTTTGCTCAAGTCATAGCAATTTAACAGCTCCACACTCCAGCCTCTTCTTTTATATGCCATGGGAGTGAAGTTTCCTGTTAGGATTCTGTTTCCACATTGCCTATAGCAAATAAGTGGTCCCAGGGAAAACCGTTAGCATTCAGTATTTTAGATTTAAAATTTTAGATTTAAAAGTAGTTTTCCTCAGAATTTTGAAAACATTGGCTCATTGTTTTATAGTATCCTAGATTGCTGATGTGAAATTTTATGCCAAAAGCAAAGCAAAAACTGTTCAGTCCTCTATCCTAGAAATATCCAAATGTTTATTTTTTTCCTGGTGTTTGAAATGTATATAAGGCTATGCCCAGGAATTGAAATGTATTTATTTATCCTGCTCAGCGTTCAGTGGCCTTTTTCAGTTAGAGCAACTTTGTGTTATTTTTAAAATTATGTACACTTTCTTATATTTCTCTTATCAGTTTCTCCATCTAATTTTCTATAATTGATTTAAATTGTTAGATTCCCATGATTGATCATCTTTGTCTCTTTCAGTAACTTTTCTCATATTCTTCATATCATAGTCTTTTGTTTTATGTTAAAGAGACCTTCCTCAAATTTTGTTCCAGGTCCTTTATAACTAGATAGATAGATCGATCTATCAGCTTATTCAGGCAATGGGATCTGAGGAGGGGAGTAGAAATGAGCACTGGCCATGCCTAGAGCAGATTGAAGGGGAAATTAAGATTATAGGGCTTTTCGTCTTAGCTTAAAAAGGTAATTCAATGGCAATGAGGATATGAATGATGACCGCCTGCAATAAATAAATATCCAGGTCAGACCTCTTTCACAGACTCCTGACTCATAGACTTCTTGACATTTTCATTGAAATTTCTGATGGATATATGAAATTTAAATGTTCAAGATGAATGTCCAACCTCTCCCATCCCCCAAAATCTACTCCAAATTGAGCCTGCCCCATTTCACTGGTAATAGAGAAGTGATAGTGAGAACAGCCCCATCCTTCTAGGGGTTCATGTCAGAACTCATTCCTAATTCTTCTTCTCTCACATGCCACATCCAATTTATTAGGAAATACAAATGCCACTACAATTGACACTTAATAGGCTGGCACCTTTAAAATTTAAGTTACATGATGTGGATCCTTTTCCCAGAAGCTACCTATTATAAAAGTAGCTGCAAAGAGAGAACTGTGGCAGGGGCATGAACTTTGCAAAGGTATAGTCGTAGTTAACAAAATAGCCAGTTTTTTAGGATACTTTTCTATAATTGCTTATTACTTTAGAGTCATGTAAGTAATGGTCTTAAGATTCATAGCTTTCTTAATTTATCCCATAGATAACATCACCCTTGTGAAACTTAAAGTTGGTCTTTGAGATATCTTCCAGACCCTGCATTCTGGTGGACCAACTGACCCAACCAGACCAGTTGCCCATAGCAAAGAACTAACTCAACTGGTCTTGTGATTCCCACCCAGAAACTTACTCTGCACAAGAAGACAATGTCTACACCCCTATGATTTCACCACTAGCCCAATCAATCAATACCAATTCCCTATCCCCTTGCCCACCAAACCATCCTTAAAATCCTAGTCTCCAAATTCTCAGGGAGGCATATTTGAAAAATCTCTCCCATCTCCTCACTCATAACCCTGTGATACTAAACTCTTTCTCTGCTCCAATCCTTTCTGTCTCAGTGTATTGGCTTGCTTCTGTTCAGTGGGCAATATAATCCAGTTGGACAATGATAAATTTCACATAGAATAAAAGCCAAAGTCTTTGTGACAACCCCCCGATTTTCCTCCCTTTGTTTCTTTGACGTTCCCAAATACTTACAGCTTACTTCATGCTAGCCTCATTAGCTTTCCTGCAGTTCTTTGAACATACCAGGATGCTAGACACATTCTTACCTAATGGCATAGCCCTGCTATTCTTTCTGCCATGATCACTCTTATCCCAAATATCTACTTAGCTAAATTCTCACCTCCTTCAAATTATTGCTCAAATTGTGTCTCAATTAGTTCTACCCAGATTACTTTGGAAAGTATTATAGACTGTCCCTCAAGCCCTGACACACTCAATCCCCTACATTTCTCTGTTATTTATTTTTTTATTTTTCCAGAGCTCCAAATCCCAAACACACTGTATAATTTACTTGCATCTTATGTATTTCTCATTTTCCACTCCCCCATCCCATGAGTACATAACCTCATGAGGAAAGATATCTTTGTCTGCTTTGTTCGGTAATGTATGCTAAGTGCTTAGAAGAATGTCTTCACCTAGCAGAGGTTGGTTAATATGCTAATGAATATATCCATCTTTTGAATCACTCTACTTCAATGTGGACTGGTTGCTTGTCATGTATGATCCATAGCTGTACACAAGAAGTCTTCCTTCAGGAACCTCCTGGAGATTCTTTCTGTCTCTTTCCAAACCTGAAACACCTTTATCTT
>NW_003852559.1:8194-11233 GCF_000181295.1 Otolemur garnettii | reverse complement strand
TTTTTTTTTTGTTGCAGTTTGGCTGGGGTGGGGTTTGAATCCACCATGATATTTTTAATTTCTAAAAGTTCTTTTTATTCTCTAAACTTTTCTTTTTTATTCCACCCTGGTTTTATTTACTTTTTTATTTCTCTCTTTTGCTTTGTTTTTATCTTCTATGTTAAAAGCCTTCCCCAAGTATATGGTACTCCTTGGCTATCAGTTTGAGATAAAGAGTGCAAAACTAAAATGCTGATTGAAATTTCAGAGCACATAGTTAGGGTTTGTAGACTTAGGGTGTTTTGTAAATACCACGTTTGGAGCCTTTTTGGAGAAACACAGCAATGTCAATATTGTTAAATCCATTCTCTTGGACTGGTCAAATTCCCCAGAGAAGAGTGTTCTCTCTGCTTCCCAGAGGGTAAGAACACAACTGCCAACTTTCTGGGATGGCAGTATCTCTGTATTCAGCATTAATTATGCATAAGGTCATTCAATCCCTCTTTCTTTGTAGGTAAGATGGGTATCTTCTGCATTTACAGATACTTATTTTTACCTTCTGCCCAGAATAAAATTCTAGACTTTTTCCAGGGTAGAAGAAGGGCAGTTGTTTTAACAGCATGTAGCAGGTGAAGGGATCTGGGAATCTCAAGACCTCTTAAAGAGTTTTTATGCAAACCTCTTTATTTGAGAACCCAAACCAATCTCCAGTTTCAGAAGAACCTTACTACTGTCCTGTACATTTTGAAGATTCTTCTACCTCGATCTGAAATCTCAGTTATTCCTACAGTTGATATGGTTTTGGGTGTTTTGGGTCTGCTAAATCTGTTATTATTTCATATCTGCTTTTCAGCATCCCAAAGTTTTTTATAATTCTTTTCTTGTTATCCCTTATCAGCCTAAATCTCTTAAAAGATAACTTTCAGCAGGTTTAATGGGGTTTTAGGAAGGGAAAAATTAAAATTAAAAGCATAAAGTACAATCTTCCATCTTAACTTAAAGCCTCTTTGTTCTCTTTAGACATCTTTCAAATGTGGATTTTTGGAGTGGGGCAGAGGATTAGCCATGAGCTTTATCTAACAGCTTGATTCATAATCAGAAATTAAAAGTTACATTTCAATTGTAACTAAGTATTTTGAAATAAAAGGCACATTTTTTTTAAATTTAAGATATAAATTCTTAGATAATTCTATGAAAAAGATATTGAAATACATAATTACATAATATTAGAGATAAGTTAGTCACATAATCTTTAAAGTGGTTTTATCAATTCCTGTTTCCAACTAATTTTTTCTAGCTAGTAGTCTTAACACTCAGTGCTAGAGTAAGTTCTTTGAGCTAAAGAAAAATTATTAACCTTGACAATGTCATTCTGTTATTATATTTGACATTTACATTTTACATTTTAGGGTTAAGAATGAGTCATTACGGATTCAATATTTGCAGGAGAATGGGGACCAAAGACCCCATTTTTGGCAAAGGAAAACACCCCCAGAAAAAGGGAAAAATAGAGACATGAGCTGAGCAAGGCAGAATAAAAACAGTTTAGCTAGCTTACTTTAATTTTTTTTATTTTTTTTATTAAATGATAGCTTAAGACATGAAACTAGAAAAATACTTGGAGAGAATGCCTAGCTTACTTTTAATTCAGCAGTTAAATTACTTCCCTGAACAATTCCTGCTTTTGCTAGAAGCCTGACCTGTAAGAGATATAGTTTGCAAACACCCCTGCTGGGTCTGTGAACACTCTGAAGAAAGAATGGCCATAGAGGGAGCTACATGCAAGACCTGGGAAGGAACATTAACCGGGTCATCCCCTGCTCAGTCAACAGTCAAAGCAAATACCCATTGTGGGGATTTGTATTATGGCCAGGGCAGAGATCAAGGGGACAGCTTGAGCTTTGAAATGTGAAATATGGGCAAGAGAGATTGTACCCCCAATCACAGAGAAAGACTCTTTTGGGTGGAGATCAGAGGTAAATTCCTCTGTGCCACTGATTCTTCAGAGGAGCCTGATGCCATCAGAGAACTAAAGGGAATTAACCTCCCCCAAGGAATCTGTGTATGTGACTACAGATAGGAGGCTACCCTGACAGAAGGCTCAGGTTTGAGATTTCTCAAGGCTGCTCAAACCCTTCAAGTTAATGATTATAGACAGCATAAGAACTAACATGCTTACTCAGAGAAACTGCTGTCATTTTTGTTCCATTCCTCAGCTTATCCTCTGGGCTAAATGAGATAATAGCCTTCAATAAAAGCTGAGTGGAACAAACACTCAGGCCCACTCACTGCAACCCCACAAGTGAGCAATGGTCCACTATGTTCCCACCTTTCAAAATCCTATTCTGTGTGGCCTTCAGTAAAAGCTGAGTAGAACAAACACTCAGACCCACTCACTGGAACCCCACAAGCTAGCGATGGTCCCCTATGTTTCCACCTTTGAAAACTCTATTCTGTGTGTCCTGTTTCTTTATTTATCTCTTGCTGCTTTTAACTTTATTTTTCATCAGTTGACTGATAGTCACCAGTTCCACAGGTCTTAAAGGACACTGCCCCCGCGGTGGGACACCCAGCAAATGTTGAAGAAAATACTAGTTTAGCTTTAAAGTACTCCTGTGGAAATCACCTAAGTACCTGAAATTGTTAAAGTTACTTTAACTGAACAATAATATAGTGTTCAACAATCTATTCTTTTGCTTTTGTGTAAGCAAACATTTTTTACTTTGAGGTTATTCAAGCTTTTTAAACTTGAAAATTAACTGTATAAAAAAATTGAGAGAATTTTTTCTTTTGACTCTAGTAATGAATATAAAGAGAAAACAAAGGATACATTCGTTCCACAACTGGTATTTTAAATTTTTCATGTTGACTCATGTAGGATTGTGGGTACATAGTGCCTAACCCATGACTGTAGTGGCAAGAGTTATTTGAGAAGTCCAAACAAATACTGTTTTTAAATGAATGTACTTTCCACAAAAGGAATACATAATAGCAAATTATAAAGAATATTCAATTCTGTAAAGAACAACATGTTTTTTGTTTGAAATTACTAAATTGACT
>NW_003852559.1:3871-7747 GCF_000181295.1 Otolemur garnettii | reverse complement strand
CTTTGTGGCGCTTGGCATTTGAGGTTCTGCCTCACTGCACCAGTGGGTGGGCAGTTAGGTGGGGTCTGTCTCTGCACACACACACCCACTTTGGCTCATGGTCTCCCAGGTTTGCTCTGTATGCTGGTGCCACACTGGCAAGAATATTCACATCTAAGTTAAATAAGCAATAATGTGTAAGAGTACAGAGTTAGTCTATGAAGTCATTCATTTAACAAATATTTATTAAGCGCCTACTATGTGCCTGCTGGTATTATGGTCATCACTGAGGACACAATGGTGATCAAGGATGAATAAGGATCTCGTGAAGTTTCTGCTCTGCCAGGTTTCCAAATGGTGGTTTGTGTTCCGTTGTGTTATGTTTTCTTGCTATTGTTGCTTGATTTAAATGGGATTGCATTTGACAAGGCTTTGTGCTGTCTAATCAGCTGCAATACTATTGCTTCCTTTATATTGTCACATATTTATATTCTCTGCCTAAATCCTGTGGACATTAGGCTTTGTGGCCTCTGCTCTAGTTGAGACAGAGCAATACAGGCTTAAGCCCCAATTCTGCTACTCACTGTGTGACTCTGAGTAAATTACTCAGAGTAATTTACCAGTCTACTCCTAACTTGTCTTCTATTAAAATGGGAATAATAACGTCCAACTATAAAGAATTATTGAGGGTAAAAATAAGATAATACATAAATTGCTTTGCACAGTGAATTACACATAGGCAGTATGTTCATAGTTCAGTCTCAAACATAGGCAGTAAGTAGTATGTCACCTTTCTTAAATAAAGATGAGACTTTTAAAAAATTAAATAAATTTTAAGGAATATCTAAACACAATGTATCAGTTTTCACTGCTATTTTCTTAACTATATGATAAAGAATCTATCTTGCCTAAAGCATTTGGCAATGACGTACAGAAGTTCAGGAGAAATATTAGGGAATTTAACATAACATAACATTTTTGCCTATGAACTAAATTTATTTCATCCAGAGTAACCCAGTAACCATAACCTATGCACCCTAAGACAGTCTGTCAAGCTCTGAAACATTTTTCCAACTAATCATGACTGAGAAGATGGAAGGTATTTACATAGTGTCTGGTTTACAGTGACTTTTGTCTAAATTATTTTATTTCACCCTTACATGATTCCTTTGAAATAGGAAAGTGAGGACTTCAAATTTCACCTTGTACGAGACAAATCCCAAGTCACAGAGAGGCTAACTAGCTTTGAGCATGCTTGAAGAATAATAGACAGAACTTGCTTTCCACCACCTCTCCATGCATTATACTGGGCTATCTTCACCAGAACAGAGAAAATGACTTTGATCCTGGAATGCAGAATGCAGAAGTACAATTGTTATCCAGCACTAATTATTTATTCATTCACTAGATAAGTATTTATTATAGTTTCACTACATGCCAGGCACAGTCCAAGATGCTTGGGATTTAACAGTGAAAAAGACCGAAAAGATCCTTGCTCTAGTAGAGCTTATAACTTGTTAGCTAAGAGAAATAGAAATAACCAAGAATATTAATACAGGAATAGCTTAATTACAGATGGTAGAAAGAGCTTTGAGGAAAACAAAACCTAGTACTATAAGAGAGTGGCAAGCTGGAGAAAATAAATATTAGATATAGTCAAGAAAGGCCTTTGTGCCAAGCTGGAGTTTCAGCTGGTTGAGACTTGAACAGAATCAGCAAAGGGGATGACTAGGTGCAGAACAATCAAGGGAAGGGCCCATAGTTAAAAAGACTTTGATATAATCAAAGATTTTTAGAAACAACAACAGAAAGAAGGCCAGTCAATGTGTCTTTCCCCCTGAATTTCAGCTGAATTTGCCAGGAGCATGTTGATCAAAGAGAGTGATAGGAGATGAATTTGGAGAGATAAGCAGGAGCTGAATTGTGACAGGTCTCCCAGGTTGCTAAACAGACTTTAGATCTTGTTCTGATAACACTGAAAAGCCACTGGAAGGGTTTTATTATATGAGGAGCTACATGATCTTATCATTTTAAAGATCATTTTGGCTGTTCTGTGTGTGTGTGTTTGTGTGTGTGTGTGTGTGTGTGTGTGTACAGGCATGGGAAAATGGGATGGGATAGATAGTAAGAGTGGAAGCAGGATAAGCTAAGAGCTATTGAAGCAGATCAGCTAATACTGTGTTGGACAGGCTAAAAAGAGAAGGTAGGGAGAAGTGGCAGTATTCAGGATATATTTTGGAATTAGGGTTCACAAGATATGTAGATGGATTATATGATAGTTTAATGGTGATAAATTTCTTAGGTTCTGGTATACATGCTTCTTTGTAAGGTGAGATCAGTTCTGGCACCATGACCTGCTTTGGTCAACAGAATGGGAAAGAAATAGATCTGTGCAAATTTCAAAGCTGGGCTTAGATGCTACAGCACCTGGTTTTGCCCTCTTAAAATGCTGCCATGAGATCACCATATAAGGAAGCCTTCCTAGCTTACTACAGGATGAGTGGTCATCTAGAGAAAATGAAGGCACTCCAGCTGACAGCTAGCACCAACAGCTGGGCATGGGAATGAAGACGTCTTAGTCCTTCCAACTCAGCTATGCTGTCAGTTAAATTAGCCCCATACATAAGCCCAGGCAAAATCAGCAGGAGATCCTTCCAGCCAACTCCAGAACTGTAAGAAATAATAAATTACTGTTTTTTTAAGCCACTACACATTTGCATAATTTGTTATGCAGCAGCAGATAGCTGACACAAACTATATCTAAAGTCGGAGAGTCACGGTGGAATTAAGGATAGGTCTTAAAATGTCAGCTTCAACAACTGAGTAGAAAATAGTGCCATTTATTGATTTGGAGAATATTGAAAGCGGGAAAGTTGAGTTAGAAAATCACAAATAACATTTTGGCCATGTTGAGTTTGGAAATGACTGTTACCCACACATTTGGAATATAATCTTGAAATCCACTAATGTGTAAATGGCATTTAAAGCCACAGGAGTAAAAAGGACTCTCCTAAAAACAGAATGCAAGTAGTGAAGAATGAGCCTTGGGGTGCACCAAGTTTTGAAGGTTTGTCAGGAAATGAAGAACCAACAAGAGAGACAGAGAAGAAGCATTTCGAGTGCATAGGAGAAAATCCAGGAAAGAACGTGTGGCTTCATGGAATCCAAGGAAAGATGATATTTGAAGAAAATAGACTTGATCAAGTGACACTAGGAGGCAGTAGAGTGACTATGAATCTGTCAACATGACAACCATGGAAAACTATGAACATCTGTGGTTGAGTAGAGATCACCCTATACACCACTCCCTCCAACAGCATTACCATGCAAGGCAGCAGAGCATTGCAGCAAGAGGAAGCCAGGGAGCCACTGCATCAAGGAAGTTTTTTGGTTGTTTTGTTTCCTTATTTGCATATTTTTGTTACAAAATAGTAAGGGGGCATGAATGTTTTTGTTACATGGAAGTCAAGGCTTTTGGTGTGTCTATCACCCAAAGAGTGCTTAAGTACTCAACAGGTAAGTTTTTACCCCACACAACCCCTCCCACCCTCTCCCCTTCTTGTTTTCTCTCTCTGTCCCTATGTACCCATCATTTAGTGCCCACTTAGTGAGAACATATGGTGATTTGTTTTCCATTTCTGAGATACTTGACTTAGGATAATGGTGTCTAGTTCCATCCAAGTTGCTGTAAATGACATTATTTCATTCCTTTTTGCGGCTAAATGTTTGTTTTGTTTGTATGTGTTTTGTTTTTAAATCCTCCTAATCTTTACTCATGTCCCAGAATCATAAATCCAGAAATTACCACACATTCCAGTTCACCCTTAATGTGCAGTTTAGGAAACTTAAAGAAACAGAGAAGGCAATTACCCTGCTCATAATCATACAATAAGCTAT
>NW_003852559.1:2186-3338 GCF_000181295.1 Otolemur garnettii | reverse complement strand
ATGTCCAAATAAATAAGACAATAAAAACTTCTATGGCATCCTGTATTGGCAATACTTTCAGAAAAGGGCTCCACTTTCAATGATACATGTGTGGCTGCCATTCTAGAGAACCCTGGAGGCAGTTTCTCCAGGACTCCAGGGTTCTCTGCTCTCATTACACCAAGCATCTAGAACAGAGAGCCAATATTTTTCAGAACTGAATGACCAAGTCTTCAGATTTGCTGACACAAAGGGCAAACAAGTCAAAATTCCTTTCAAGTCATCCGTCAGGAAATGACTGCGTATGTCCTTCCAAAAGTCATATGTTGAAGCCCTAAACCCAATATAGCTGTATTTGGAGTAAGGAAATAAGTTTAAATGAGGTAGTAAATATGGGGCCCTGATACAATAGTATTAGTGGCCTTATAACAAGAGATGCCATATTAAGAAGACAGTCACTGTCCTTTTGCCATGTGAGGACACAGCAAGAAGGTGTTCATCTATGGGCCAGGAAGAAAGCCCTTACCATGGACTGAGTTGGTCAGCACTTTGATCTTGAACTTACCAGTCTCCAGAACTGTGAGAAAATAAACTTTTGCTTAAACAACCCAGACTATAGTATTTTTCTTATGGAAGCCTGAGAAGACTAAGACATCTTCCATGACTGTGGGATGCAAGGATGCATACAAGGAGCCAATCTCTAATTGCGCCACAATTATTCCATGACTTAACAAGCGCTTACTGAAAATCTTCTTTTGGATAGATGCTGAGAGATGCAAAAGTAAATAATGAAGGAAACCACAAGAATAAGCCACCACACCTTCTAGTCTGCCTACCTGTAGGTAATACTTGAGAGTAACTGGAGAGTGCTTGTACCCAGGATCCTATTTCTCCTTATCCTGACCTTAGCCCTAATAGAGAGCATCTTTTTCCTACACCCTCAGTTACCCCAAAATTTGTTTCATTATTTCCTCCACACAGGATAACTTTTTTAAAATAAAATATTTCTTTTGGATATGCTACCTTTTAAATTTTTGTTTCATATCATCTACCATATAACAAAGAAAATGTTACTCAACTTATTTAAAATACAAGTTACTTTTTAAGAGTCAATACGGTATAAAAAGATCAGGATCTTTGGAGGTGAAAATACCAGACTGTATTAGGTCAGCT
>NW_003852559.1:0-992 GCF_000181295.1 Otolemur garnettii | reverse complement strand
TGCTAAATCAAAGCTTTGGCAATAAAGACAGCTTTATTTGTAGCATTCTAGATGAGGTGGGAGGTCCAACTAGAACAAGTAGCACTGATTTCATTTGAAAGCTAGCCTGAATCAAAGTTAAGGCAAAAGCTCTTGAGGTGATGAGGAGACAAAACTCAGATGTAATCACGAGAGGCTTTAGCAACAGATTAAGCGCACTTCCTGAGGAAAAAAGGCCCTTTGTTAATTCAAGAAGTCACTCATTTGTGGGCCCTACTCTTCAGAGAATATAACTGTGAAAGGAGGAAGAGCGGCATTCCTTCCCCTTCCCTATTTATTTATATATTTATTTATTTTTGAGGCAGTGTCTTGCTCTGTTGCCCAGGCTAGCGTGCAGTAGTCTTGGTATAGCCCACTGCAATCTCAACCCCACTATTGGTTGATCTTACATGATTGTCCCCAGGGCTCAAGGGATCCTCCTGCCTCAGCCTACAGAGTAACAGGATCACAGGTGTGCACCAATATGACCAGTTAATTTTTTAATTTTTTTGTATGGATAGGGGTCTTGATATATTGCTCAGGCTGGTCTCAAACTCCTACCCTCAAGCAATCCTCCTGCCTTGGCTCTCCAAAGTGCTAGGATTATAAGCAACCACAACAACCTAATTTTATTTTATATCTAGTATAACATGTTATAATACATGTTAGGTACATAAGGAAGAATTAAACACATTTTGTGGCTGAGGATATTTTCATAGGGAGAAGGACCTAGGGACAATCAATGATGGGAGGTAAGATATCCTACTCTGGAAGAGACACAAGTAAGAGAAGTCAGGATAGGAATATGTACTCACTGCCAAGGTCAGAAAAGCTCATTCATGGAGGAATTTTGTTTGTCAAGCTCTTTAACCAGGAAGAAAGATGACCCACTTGCTTCCTCCTGCTTACTGGACCCATATAAGGAAGAGAAAAGTGGCCCTTGCTAGGTTCTGGCTCTTCCTCTACATTTTCCT
>NW_003852558.1:4099236-4099965 GCF_000181295.1 Otolemur garnettii | reverse complement strand
GTACACATAGCTGTACTCTAGGTTGATCAAATAAAAACTGCACCTTCTCTACTCACCCTCACGCTGTGTGAGGCAAAGATCCACACAAACGTCCTGGGTTGCTCTGAGGTATTAGTTCCTTCTCCACTTGATGGCATCAACATATTCCTACAAATGCAATGGTTTGAATGGACCAGATCAAGCCCATCTAAGTCATCTTTCATGACCATAATAAAGAACTCTTACTCTTCTAGATGGGAAAAGTACAAAGCAACAAAAAATCCTAGAGTTGAAACAGACTTCAGATTCTTAAGTCCACTTCCTCCCATTAACAGATGAGGAAACTGTGTCTCAGAGGCAATGCCCATGACTCAGTCAGAGCAGCCAAGAGGGCAGTGTGGGAGACAAGATCAGAACTTTCCCATGAATCTCGTTACTTAAGATCTGTCTCCTAGGAGGCAGTGCTGTGGCTCAAAGGAGTAGGGCACCGGCCCCATATGCCAGAGGTGGGGCCAAAATTGCAAAATAATAATAATAATAATCTGTCTCCTAAGTGCTGACAAAACATTGGACAAATATCCCTTGACACAATATGGTTCTCTGTAGCATATTCAAAATAAAATAGGTAAAGGGATTCTAAAAAATATTTTAAGAATTTTGAGCTTAAGAATAATGACATTAAGTGTGCTATCCACATACAATCAAATAGGAGGCATGACAAAAATTCTGATCATTCCTCATATTTTTACA
>NW_003852558.1:4097067-4098480 GCF_000181295.1 Otolemur garnettii | reverse complement strand
GGCTTCTAAACATAACTTGAAGGCTGAAGTGATAGCTGAGGAGAAACGGCCTAGAAGGGATGCTATTTTAAAAGTGTCTTTCTTTCCACATCAAGTGTCCTAAGAGTTGTTCTACTTAGTATTTCACTAAACTAAAGAAATTGTGTGTTTAAACTAGATGAGAGAAAAGCTAAGAGACAATTGAATTATTGTCTTTAATGTTAGGTAAAGTATTGTTTCTGGAGTGTAATACCTTGTTACCTTTATAGAGGGTCTAACGTCAAATTGTTGGTCCCATGAGGGCAAGGGCACTCGCTTCCCTGACCATTTCTGAATGCTTGTGCTTCATCAGTGCTCAGGAATAAATAAAATAGTCAGACACTTAATGTCCACTGGCCTTGGCTTCTCTACACTTCAGAGGTTTCCTCTGTGTTGCTCCTGACACATGCTCTGTGCTCCCAGAGGATGGGCACCCCACACTCATCCTCCCTCAGCAGACACAGCCAACAGCACCACCTGCTCCTGAAGGATTTTTCTCTGCTTACCCAAAGAACCAGGAACAGTGAACTTGCACCATCCATGTGTCTGGAATTACACCTTATTCAGTAAGGTCTGACATCCAGCCTTGAGGTGTCCCTTTTGCCTTCCAAGTTAGCCCTTCCCTGGGTATAACCCTTCTGCTCTGGGCCACCTGTGAGGGTTAATTTTATGTGTCAACTTGACTGGACTAACCTAAGAAATGCCCTGAGAGCTGGTATGACATTATGTCTGAATATATCTGTGAGGGTCTTTCTGGAAGAGCTGAGCATTTGAATTAGTAGACACTGTAAAGGTCTGTCCTCGTCAATGTGGATGGTCATCATCTGGTCCATTGAGGGCTAAATAAACAAAAATGTGCAGGAAGGATGAATTTACTCTTGGCTGGAGTCAGGGCATCCATCTTTTGCCTTAAAACATTAGTACTTCTGCTTCTCAGGCCTTTGGACCTGGACTGTGACTTTCACCATTGACGCACAGTACTTGGGCCTTCATATTCCAACTGGAAACACATGACGGGCCTGCTGGGCTTCTAGCCTGCGGATGGCAGATTGCAGGATTTCTTGGTCCCAGAGCCTCATACATCTCTTTCTGCATATCTCTACACATCCTATTCGTTCTGTTTCTTTGGACAACTCCAAAATTACTATGTAGTTTGATCTCTTAATTATGCCCAGACTTCAATGTTGATTTTCCGAGTCCTCATTTTTTAAATATATTTCTTAAACAGAGTACATTGCTCAGCTTCTCTTTTAAACCTTTCAATTAGAGCGTTTTGTCCTGTAGGTCGATGGCGATGACTACATTCATTTCATCATCTTGTTTTGTGCTGTTTGTCAGCTTCCCCTCTCTCCATTTCTCTTTCCCTCCTTCCCTTCTTCCTTCTTTATTTCTTAC
>NW_003852558.1:4092897-4096510 GCF_000181295.1 Otolemur garnettii | reverse complement strand
GGTAGTTTTCTCACTGACTTTTTTTGAAATGTTATTTTTCTCATTGGAGATTTAGGGTTCTCATGAACATGTGGATATCATTTTATCTTGGAATATTTAGCTTCTTTAAGCTAATTGTTAATATCTTTATTAGTAAGACGTGTAAAGGCAGAAGGAGAGATTGGAAAAGAGATTTATTTTAAGCAATTGGCTCAAACAGTTGTGGGGCTGACAAGTTCAAAATCTGTTGGGAAGGCTGGTAGGTAGGAGACCCAGGGAATATGTGACGTAGCAGCTAGAGTTCAAATGCTGTCTGGAAGCAGAATTCCTCTTTTTTTAGCCATCCTTAGCCTTTTTTCTTGTGACTTTCAACTGATTGGATGAGGCTCGCCTCCTCGATGGAGAGAATCTAACTTTACTCTGAGCACACTGTCTTAAATATTAAGCACCACAGCAGAGCCAAGTTGACGCATACAATTAACCATCAGTATCTTTTACTAATTCTGGATAAAATATAGGCAATGTTTCTTTCTGTATTTCCTCTCCCTATTCCCTCTATTGTTTCTTCTGAACATAATAAAAATTTATGTTGGCTGTTCATTTTCCATCTTTCATATTTCTTAACTATTTTTTTTTCAAAATTTCTATTGTTGCATTGCGTTTGTGGAGTTTCAGATCCTTCCTCAATTCGTTAATCATCTATCAGTCACACGGCACACCAGGGTAACAGAACCAGGAGATATATACTAAGAGATTTATTGCAGAGAGTTGGCTTATGAGACATGGGGGCTGGCAAGTTCAGATACAGAGGGCAGGCTGTCAGGAAGGGGAGGTTGGAACTCTGGGCATGGGTGGAAACTGCTGTTCTATAAGCAGAATTTCTTTTTCTTTAGGAAAACCACAGTGCTGCTCTTACAAACTTCCAGGCAACTTACTCAGATTATCTGGAAAAATCTCCCTTACTTTGTGTCACCTGATTGTAAACTTTAATCGCATCTACAAATTGCCTTTACAAGACCACCTAGATTGGTACTCCACTGAATAACTGAAGACTATAGCTTTGCAATTTCACATGTAAAACTGACCGCCACAATCTCCTAAATTGTGTCTAATCTGTTTTCCAATTTTTTTACATTTTAATTATTACAACCTTTTTCAGATATCCATTTAGTTGTTTCTTAAAATGTCTGAGTTGCATTCAATGATATATTATAGTTTTGCTCTAATTCTGATTCCTTCTTCCATTTCTTTAATTAGATGACACTTGCTCATTTTATATTATAAGTCTGTATGTCATACATGAATGAAAAATCCACAAACATCTTTTTATACTGGCTTGGCTATATTCTTGGTTTGTTCATATACATCTTAGAATCAGCTTGTTAATTTACACACACACACACACACACACACACACACTCTCACACACCCCTGCTGGATTTTAACCAAATTGAAATAAATCTGTTTATCATTTTGGAGACAACTGACATCATTACGCTATTAAGGGTTTGTGTAACATTTTATAATCTTAAGGAGGTTCTGTTTTTCTGGTAGCTAATACCATCTTTATCAGGAATGAATACTAAAGATTCTTTTCAGCGCCTGTAAGAGTGACTATATATTAATAGTTTTCTAACATTGGTTCCTTATTATTACACAAGACTAGACCATCCTTGGTTATATTTTTATCATTTTATTAGTAATATATTTTTTTTTTGCTAGTGATGCATTAGGAATATTCTCAATGCATATTCTATCTTTAGTTTTTTCTGTCAGTTTTTGCTAAATGGTTATCTTCTAAAAAAAATTCACAGTTCTTTTTTCTTTCTTTATGCCCTTGACCCATTTCAGGAAACAATCATTTGTTTCTTGTGAACTTGGAAGAAACTATAACACCAAATGAATCTGAAAACATTCCTTCAGAAATAAAGGAATATCAGTTATTCAACATCCTTCATGATTATCCTTCTTTTTTAAAAAAGCATTGAACTTTAGGGCGATCATTTTTGTTAGTTTGTATTTTCCTAGAGCAATGTGTATCTCAGTAAACAATTCAAAATTGGTATAGGTATTTTTTTCTTATGTTTCTATATATCTGTTTCCCTTTGCTCGTTTTTGGTGCTTCCTCGTTCATATATTTTATATTCTTTTTTTCTTACTTGCTTGTTCTATTGTACTACTTATGGGTTTTTCAACTACATAGATCATACTATCCTATTGTTTTAATGAGGTGGGTGTTATTTATTTATTTGTTTCCTTTAAAATGTATCTATTTCTTCCATCATCCCCCCTCCTCTGAAAACTCTGATATTTGTGATTTTTTAAAATTAGCTCACTATGAGAAATTTATTTTAGCTTAATAACGAAAAAATTAAGAAGCTCAAAAGTTCAGCTTTCCCATCACTGATTCAGCTTTTACAGTCTGAATCCTTCTCTCTCCTGCTCTCAAAGCGATGTTAAAATTAGTTATTGTATCTCTCGTTTGCTTTCATTTTTCCCTTATCTCATTCAGCTCCTCTTGCCCTCTGTCTGGCTCCCCGCTAGCTCCATTTTATATCTCAGTCTGTTGTCTTATCCTCTCATCTTTCATCTCTTGTTTCATGGTGTTCAATTCTTTTTCTTTTTACTGCAAGACAAAGCAGACACTTTCTAAATTCTACTTCTTTATTCTGTGGGCTTAAAAAAATTGTTTAAAGTAAGTTTTTAACTGTGATTTTGAGGTGCTGCGCTCACCTCATTGCATTGTGTGTACTTTTTTAATAGGCTATATGTTATGATTTCTTCCTCTCCCCTTACCCTTGAGTGGTGAGATGATTCTCGAGAACTAATATTTCTTCAACATCAAGTAAGCATATTAACCTTATATTCTTACAGTCTAGTTGGTGTTAGTGGCCATCGTGACTGGTAGTAGGCCTGCCGTCACGTCAATGGGGGGGAAGTCAGCAGTTGGTGCCCACTTTTACTTGCCTAGGTTTTTAGATTTCCTCATGAAATTACCTTCTACCTATAATGTTACCATTCTCACAGGGCAAAGAAATTCCAAGGTGAACAATTACTCTGTTTGTTGTCCTTACTGCTGTTTTTAATTTTCAATTGAACTTTATCTGGAAAACATCTAGCTGAAAGTCCTCTGTGCTATTTTTAGATCAATTATACGTTTTGCTAACTTTGGGTACTGGAGGATGGATTCTCTAATTTCGCTATCATTTTAATAAGTTAAGAAGTTATTAAGAGTTTGGGATAGAAAAAGTTGGCCACCTGGGCTCATTATGATTCTTCAGCCAGTATGTAAATTTGTGATTATATAAATGTTTACATTTTATTGTAAGCACATGTCCTTGAATATATATTATTAAAATCGTAAGACTTTATATGTTGAATAATTGAGGTACTGAAACTATGTATTTTTGAGTTACACATATGTATTAGTCTGGGTTCCCCAGAGATATAGAACTAATAGGATATATGTACAGATATATAAACAATTAGATATGCACATACACAATATATAATGTCATACACACATTATAAATATACATATGTATTTTATATATATAAAGATATTTATTATAAAAAATTGGCTCTTTTAGCTGTAGAGGCTGAGAGGTCCTAAGATCTTTTTTTTTTTTTTTTT
>NW_003852558.1:4087014-4092815 GCF_000181295.1 Otolemur garnettii | reverse complement strand
CCCCACTCCTTTGAGCCACAGGTGCCACCCAGGTCCTAAGATCTAATGTCAGTAAGTTGGAGTCCCAGGGGAACTGGTATAAGTTCCAGTCTTAGTGTGAACCTAAAAACTGGAGAACATCCATGTCCTAACATGAAGACAGTCAGGTAGAATGAGTGAATTCGCCCTTACTCAGCTTTTGGTTCTATTCAGGCCTTCAGCTAAATAAATAATGCCCACTCACATTGGGGGGCGGGGGGGCTACAATCTACTTTCTCAGTCTACCAATTCAAATGGTAATCTCCTTCAGAAACAGCCCAAGGCATACCTGGCATGGTGCTTAACCCAGTATCTGGGTACCATGTGCCTCTGTCAAGTTGGCATGTCAGAATTAACCACTGCACCATCTTTAACTTCTGACTCCACGGACTTTCTTATGCACACTCAGGAACCATGGAAGGAAAGTTGGCGCTCCATGTCACCACCTGTCAGTTAAAGCTTTGTTAAAACAAACACGTACATTGTCAGGGAAGAGTCTTGCTGCTTTACATACCTTTTGCACAGATCTTCTTGGGTTCATGAAGGTGAACTGATGGGGACTGTGGTATTCCTGAGACACTCGTGCTGAAGCTGAATCTCCTGTGTGACAGAGAGTGCAGTGTATAGAAAAGTCAATCTGCCCATCTTGGGAGAACAAGGCTCTGAGTATAGCTTCAGAAATTAACCGTGAAGACATGTAAAAATAGTATTTGGACGTCAATTCTGCACTCATTTTTTTTCACTAGGAATATCCTATCTTCAGCAGAAATTTGTTAATGGATAAAAATAAGAAGGCAGGCACAAATGCATAGAAACTGAAGAATTCACTCAAGGGTTTTTGGTATGTCATCCCATCTCCATTCCCTTCTAATATCTGCATTTTACTTACAGTGTTGTAAGTAAAGGTTCATGTCTTCACTCAAATAGAGTTCAGTCAATTTCCAGCAGAGCCCCAGCAAGGAATTCATCTACTTTCCTGTTTCGGTTTTAAAAACTAAAATACATACCTTGGGAATTAATTCTCAAAATGGTGATGCATTGTTAAAATTACAAATCACAGACACAAATGAAAATGGAAGGTTTATAGGTTTATGTATCCTGTGTGCTATTCCAGATAGTTTCTACTTAAAAAAGAAAAAAACAGGCTAGCCTAGTAATAATCTGAAATACCATATATGTACATCGCACGTGCTGGCATATAAGTGAATAAACCCTCGCATTTTCTTATTTCCCATCCTCAGTCCTTGCAATTTTAGGCTTCATATTGTTGGGCTGGATGCTTTTTATTCTGCCACGTGAATTGTGCAGGTGTCTATCTATGTTCAGGCACAATCCATTTTAAATATCTACAAATTTCCCTAAAGTCCCAAGTGGTTTCCTTGGCAACAAGGCTGCTGAAATGTAAAGGGCTAAGGTAGTTAGGATATTGCCTATCGTTCTCCCTCTCTGGGTTATTTTAAATAGCTGCAATTTTCTTTGCACATCTAAAAAAAATCCACAGTGGTTGGCGATGCGAAGACGAACATCAGAGATGTTAGAGAATAGTAGTACATCAGAGTCTAATTTGTGTGGACAAATTATTACTTTCACTACTCCCTGATTTGTAGAGCACCATGTACCAAATTGTAGTACAAAAGAAGAGCAAACCATAAATACATCAGAATAATTTTTAGATAGAATGAGATGAAATACCTGCAAATAGCTTTTGACAATAGAGGCGGTGATTAATAATGGCAAGGTACCTATGCAACTTCTTTTCAATTCACCAGAAATTGCATGAATATAATGAGGCCAGACCTTGGTACAATGAGAAGAAGGAGATTAAACACACTGAGGTGGACAAGGAATATTCCCTACAACCATTCCACTAAATGACACTTCCAATGCCTTTGCATGGATTTAGCAAGTTATTTTGTAAGTAATCTTGGTAATTTATTTCAGGTATTATTATTTGCTCTCATTTATCAATATGGCTTTTACTGTATTCCTCACTATGGTTTAACATGATATAGGAAGTATTTATTTTTATTTCAGCCCATGGAACATATATTGTAGGGACTACAAAGCAAAGGGACTCTCCTACTGTTAGGTATTTATTATGTGGATCAAACTACAAACTTTCCTTCTAGTGTTTCCTACTCTGCCTACACTCTTGATATCTGTTTGAGGGTCCTAGCAAAGAAGGTACATGTCTAATCAGCAGAAACACCCCGGAATACCACTCCATCATGAGCTCAGTCCATTTTGAATTACAAGCCAATATCTGTACATCCTCTATGACACCCCTATAAACTCAATGGTTCAAAGTATGTCAGAAAAGCAAATTAAACTTTTTATTAATTAGGAATTATCAGTTCCACTCAGTAATCTTGATTACTGCCTGCCCATCTTATTGGATAGCTTTCTTTCAAATCAGAAATCTGGAAGGAACTACATTAATTTTTATTCTTAATAGTTTTCTTATTATATATTAAGAAAAAGAAAAGAATTGTGGTGGTACCCAATAAAATTTTCCTCATAACAATTTCAGATTTTATAAATCATTGCTTTTAAAAAATATTTTAAAATTTTATCTTATGATCTTTTATGAGTGATAAATGCAGTCCCAACAATTTGTATTATTCCTAATAGCACAACTCCCTAGATTTTTCAGTGGAAATCTATCACCTATTCTGATTTTTGTTCTTTTTTTTTACTTCATCCTTTTTTACCTTCCTCTCTCCCTCCCTGCCTCTTTCCTTTTTCCTTTCTTCTTTTCTTCTTCCCTTCGTTCCTCCTCCCTCCCTTCCTTCCTTTTTTCCTTTTCTTTCTCTCTCTCTCTCTTTTTCTTTTTTCTTTCTTTCCTTTCTTCTCTTTAATCCTTTTATCTTTCCTTTCTATCATCTACTTATTCAAATGATGAATTTGAATCACTTGGCTCCAGGAGAAATATTCTACTAAAGCAAAGTATCCTTAACAAATAACTATAGTAATGTCACAAGTTAAAACTAATAAATATTTTCAGACTCTTAAGATTTAACCATAAAACATAAATCATGTATCTATTAATGTTAGCTGAAAGAATAAATGAAAGTATCTAAAAGGTAATTTGTGAGAACAAAATAATATTTTAATTTTATTTGAAATGGAAATGGTAGTTATCAAAAATTCCATGATTCTAGACTTTATGATAAGATCTGGGCATGGCTGGACTATAAGAAAATTAAAGGGCAATTGAGGAAAAGAAAATGAGAAAGGTTATTAAGTACTTTATATTTATCCTAAAGAATTTGAACTGTATCTTATAGACTAATGGTTCTTAACATTTTAGTCCATAAATGCTTTTGAATTTAATGGAGACTATGCAATAGTTCTTCCCTCTTTCTCTCTCCTGAACTGCTTTATAAAGTCTTAAAATATGCAACTATTATACATGAAACCCTAAAGTAGGTCTTGTAGGCTCTTGCTACTCAAGGTGAGCCCTAAGATCATCAACATTGGCATTGCCTGTGAGATGGTTGACTTACTGGATCAGAATTTTTTAAAAATCTCCAAGTGATTCATGCACATTAAAATTTGAGAATCACTATTCCAGGAATTAAGTTAAATCACCATACTAATAAACAATCAAGATGCTTAATCATCAGAAAAAGGAAATTTTCAGACTTGTCACATTCATCTGTCTTTCCTTGTGAAATTCTACAATGCTGGAATATGTGATTTAAAAAAATCTGGATGCATTTTGAGAGCAAAAATCCTACCCCTCTTCAAGAAAGAGAAGACATTTCAGAATGTTACTAAGAAAAGCAACAGAGTGTGCAGTCCCTGGTTCTAATTCTATCCCTCTTAAACTATGATGCCTTAGAGGTGTTAATATCAAGAACCACAGTTATCTCGTCTCATCTTTTTGATGATGACAAGAGTCCTATGCAAGCCCGATAGTAAAAAATAAAAACATCGAAGTGTGAGGAAATAGCAGAGGTGTTCATAGGGCTAATAAGCCTCTTTCAGAACCCAAAGAAACAGAAAAATAAGGTAGAAAAGTCAAAACCTAGAAAATGTTAACAGTAAATAGGATGGCAAAGTATCTCTTAGCTCCAGATCCTACTAGGTGAAGACAAATCAGCAAGGTCTTGCAGAACCAAATTCACCACCATTTTCACTAAGAGGTCCCGGGACTAGGTGAGCTACAGCTGAGGTAGGAGGTAGTCCTTGTAAGCACCAGTGTTTAGTGACAGCAAACAAATTGAAAGAATTTGAATATGGCATCTAGGACCTGTGAAGTCACAAAATCAGACAACCAAAACTTCCGTGCAAGACAATAATGTATTAGTTTTCTATTGCTATGTAATAAGTTACCACAAACTTGGCATCTTAACCTGGCCCACATTACTGAACCAGATGGAGAAACAAAAATGACGGTTTGAGTAACTTCAGAAAAAGTTGGTTTTGATCTGCACATAAACCCTGTCCCCTAGTTGGTAATGTTGTTTCTCATGTGGGTACCAGTTAACATGTGTGAAACTGCTGCATGCATGTACTAGAATTGAACAAAGATGTGCCCATGATGACATTTTGGTCAATGATGACAATAGTTTATATACCATGGTGGGCCCATAAGATTATAATGGAGGAGAAAAATTTCCATGTAACAGAAATACATTTAGTATTGGTATGTCTTCCTTGAGACTCATTATACTTCTTCCTCTTCAAGGAAACCTGGAGTTGGAGACACACAGAGGAGACATTTCTACCATATACAAAGCACCATGTTCTCATCCACCCATGCCTAACACGGAGTGTGAAGCCCATTCATTTAATTCTCAGAAATCCTACTTTCATAAAATCAAAGTTCCTTTGGAAATAGGCTTTTCTTTGTAATCTGGTACAAAGTGGTAATACTATTTTGCCCCTAAGTGAAAAATCATTTAAAAATTCAGTAATTGGTTAAATGTGCCCCTATATGGTCTGTATTTGGAATCCAAAAGTGAAAAATTACATGTGGATGCAAATTTCTTCAGCTAAAACTTTTTCAAGACTGAAATATAATAACAATAAAATGACCTTAAAAGCCATTAAATTTATTGCTGCTTCTACTGAGGAACAGGCTGATTCATTAAAATATTTTTAAAATGTGACCCCAAGTTTAATCACCACCCTGATTAAGAAATCTCTTTCATCTTGCATCTCATAAGAACATAATGTGTCTACTGTCGTCTGAGAGATCTCTGAGAGATCTCTTTATTTAGAGCATCGTGCAAGGCATCATTCACTTTTTCAAAACTTGACTGATAAATACTTGGCCATGTTTAAGGTAACCATTGTTGAAAGGGAAAAATCTGAGAGCTTAACACATGGAATCAATGCTTTATTTTAACCAATAAAATAATTGTCTATAAACTGAAGGAAAGGAGAAACCATTAACAGTAATATTGAGCATGTTTGGGTTTTGAAAAATTTTTATTGACTATAAATTTTTCATGTGCTTTAAAAAAATTATATTAGCAACAGGGATCAAGTTTTAAAGAGGGGGGCGAGCATCAATAGCACTAGAAAACTTCCTTGGACCAGACTTCCTTTAAGATGTTTCATATGGTATCCCTGCAAGGACTCTGATCACATTACACTGCGTATTTAAAATATTGGAGATTCTAGTCTGATCAAGTCAAAGAGGAAGATGTAAAAACTTGGCTACAAAGCTGAGATCCTTTGAAAGTGTACTATTTTCTGATTTTACTTTTAATGTTTAGATCATTTCCTCTTTTAGGCCTTGAGTTTAAGAATGCCCAAAGACTGTATAACAA
>NW_003852558.1:4082976-4085718 GCF_000181295.1 Otolemur garnettii | reverse complement strand
TTCTAACACAGAGCATAACCAATACAGACTTGACCATGATCACTAAAGTTTCAATTAATTAGAACAATTAGAACTGATCTTTTGTTAACAGTTAATATTTTTATCTGTTTCTTTAATATGATGAGTCAGGATAGTTTATATTTATTTTGTGATGTATTCTTCAATTCAAATCACCTAAAAGTGGTGATGTATGAATTCAGAATGGAAGACTCAAATCTTTTGTGATTATGACATTTCCTCTAAGCATGAACAGGATGAATGTGGCATTGCTGAAGGATAATCATCCTGAGGAAATCCATGAGTCATCTATTTTGGGTATTGTGATAAAGCTATATACTTGTCTTTATTAATGTAAATAATTCTTACTACTATTGTGCTAATTATTTATATTGTGTTTGATCCTTAATCAGTCCTTTTCTGATTGTCTTTATCTGCAAAAGGAATGAATAAGAAAATACTTTGCCTTTCTGGTTCTGGATTTTAAAAATTAATAGATGATAAGTATGTACTGAGACTTAATCAAAGGTGTTTATTGATCGGCTTCAGGTGCAATCATCTTCAGAAGCAAAGTGGTATCATGAATGAAACACAGTTTATGAAGTAATACTTACTATGGAGGAAGTTCCATGGTGACCCTGCTATATACCTCTAGGTGCTGGGTATTATTGTAAACATTACGTAAACTCTCTGGACCTCAGTTTCTTGGTGATTAAATTAATCGTACCAAACATGCAATCAGAGAAAGTTAGTATAATACACGTGGCGGTAATGATATGTTATTGGTATGAAGTGTTCAATTAGTTCTCAAATGATAAAAAACATATAAACCAAAACAAAATACCTTCCAGACAGAAATATCATCTCCTTTTTCCAAATAAAGAAATTGAGGTGTGGTGGCAAAGCTGATAAGACAACATGGTATAGCTCATAGGATTGCCTGACTACAGAACTTTTAAATTTGTATATGTCCTTCCAATGTCTGCGTTCTTAAATACCATGGGATTGAAAATGTTGATAGTATTGTTAACTGGAGCAAACATTCTGTTGCTATATCCCAGCAAATGCATTATTTTGACAGTGATAACAGATCATGTTTGACTTTTTACCATCTGAGTTCTCTGTTAGACTTCCTTGTCTTAGTAAATTACCCCCCCCTCCGGTCAGTGTTTTTTAGTCCCAAATCCTAAAGCCAGTCTTACTTCTCTTCTCTAACATTCTAAATCCAACTCCAGAGTAAATCCTACTAGTATACCTATAAAATAACTAATTAATGTTTTCAGTTATATTAAAAATATATTAAGTGCTTTACCACTTTTACTTTGCATTTAGACTCTGAGATGATGCTTTATATTTTGGAGTGTGACCAAAAGGAATTGAGGCACATATTACAAAAATTCCCCAGTCAAAATCCATTTGCTAAAAATGGCATAGTAAACAAGTATAGAAATCAAACTCCCCAATTATAAATAAAGTGCTATCTGCTGATTTTTTTAGATTGTGTTTGTTACTATTTCAAAGTGTCCTTGCTCATATAGGTTTTATAATAATACTTAACTTTTTTTGGTACAATGCATTCTACCAAACTCCAAATGTGTTATAAAAGTAGTGTTGTTAAGGAAAAGTAATTAAATGCTTATGGTAAACTGTTTTTCACTTTGCCCTTTGTGGTATCAACGCTTTTACATCAAAATGTGGAAATGATACCTTCTGAGATTCGGTAAGTGTGAGGAAGAACTAGGAGAATGCACATTTATAATTGAGTGTCAACTCTAATCAGTCAGTAATAGCTGCCTGAAGTACTATGTCAAACTCTTCTGCTCATATTGAGGGCCAGACCACTCTGACTGCTTAGTGATCTGTGCCACAGCATTGGGTGGAGAGGGTCAGGAAGGTAGATGTTCACCATCTTGAACATGAAAGAAAAAGTTTTGAGTTCTCTGTAGACTCCTAAATAGGAACTTCCACGAAAGAAGGAAGGCATTTTACTCATCTCTTCTTTCCAGAAAGCTTTGTACACAATATGCTCAAAATACATTAAATAACTGAATGAAAGTCAAAGTCATGTATTCTTTTAAAATGAATACAAATTTTCAATAGCAACACAAATATTTAAAAAATGCATCATGTGTCAACTCTTATGATTAAGAAATGGCTGGAGCTGCTTGGGAGTTTCTCTCTAATCTCTCCAAACCTGCAAGGGTAAAATTATTCTGGAATTTATTTATCACTCCTTTGCTTTTGTTTATAATTGTATTTCATATATAGCTATGGTTTTTGTACTGTTTTATAAGGGTTTGAATTTGTTTAAAAGTTATGCCATGTATTTTCTTCAGCATCTTACTTTTCCACTTAATTCTGTGATATTTATTCAGATTTATGCATATAGTTTTAATTCAATAATTTTGCCATTGCCCAGTATAGTATATGTGTTTGCACCATGCAGTACATTTATATATTTCCCATTGAAGATTACTTTGATATTTTTCAGATTTTGTTATTAGTAATAGTGTCATTATGAACAATCTATACATAACACATCTTTCACACATACTTCTCTTGGACATACATCTACTATTTGAATTTGTAAGTCATAGGTAAATTACACATTCAGTTTTACTGGAGTAAAGCCAGTTACTTTTCAATAGGTCATATCGAATTTTACAAATGCACATATTGTGTATAGGAAATCTCATTGCACCCTGTCTTTATACTTCCTACTGTCCAATGTTTTAATTGTTTTTT
>NW_003852558.1:4081315-4082508 GCF_000181295.1 Otolemur garnettii | reverse complement strand
AGGCTAGTCTCTAACTCCTGACCTCAAGCGATCCATCTGCTTTAACCTTCCACAGTATTTAGATTATAGGTGTGGGCCATTATGCCTGCCTAGATGATTTAATTTTTGCCAATCAGGTGAAGTATCATTTTGATTTTAATTTACCTAATGATCACTGAGATGATGTATCTACATATATTTCTTAGTCATTCATATTACCTCTTGTGTGAACTATCTGCTCAGGATTTTTGCTCTTATTTTGATTGGATTTCCTGTTGATTTCTTATAGATTTCTTTAACTGTTTGTAAGAAATCATTTTTTATAGTTTGTATCAAACCTCTGTTTACAATTTTTTAGCGAATGTTTTTTCCAGTTTATAGCTCATCTTAACTTCTTAATGGTTCCCTTAAATATGCATAAGATTTTTAAATTTATAGAAATAAAATGCATTATTTTTATAACTTCATTCATTATATATTCAGCAATGACCATATTACTATGTGTTGTGAGTACTGAGGATATAGCACTGAGCAAGGCAGCTGCAGTCTCTGCTGTTATACGGTACAGTTTGTAGTTTGTATCTGTATGTTGGGCATTGTGGCAATAAGTGAGATGAACATCGTGTTGGAAGAAGATATCTGATGGGTAAAAACTAAATCAGTGAAACAGAGTGTAGGGATAAGACAGAATTTTAGATAGAATGACCAGGGAAGACCATCCTGGAGACGTGACATTTGAATAAATCCTAGAAAAGGTGAGGGACTGAGCTGTGCAGATATCACACAGAGGAGGAGTGTCTCTATTAGAGAGATGAGAATGAGGAACGTCTCTCAGGGAGGAACACGCCTGCCTTGTTCAAAGAAAAAGTGAAAGGAAGAGTGGGGGAAAGAAATATTTGAGTGTTAGTGAGAAGAGGATTAGATTTTGTACAACTTTGAAGAACATTTTACGACCTTAACCTTTTATTCAGAGATAGGAAATTATTGGAGGGTTTTGAGTAGAACAGGCACACATAGATGTGATCAGAATTATGCTTTTGCGAACTGAAATAAAATCTTAAGGCTCCCATAAGTCAGCTGACTAACTGGATCCCTGTAGGCCAAAAAGACCCCTAAAATTGAGTTACTAGTCATGAGAGAGGAGATCAGACAGGCCTCCTCATAACCCTCCTCTTCTTAGAGATTTTTTTTGTGATGCACTAGTAGGCCTAAGG
>NW_003852558.1:4075827-4080198 GCF_000181295.1 Otolemur garnettii | reverse complement strand
GTAAAACCATGAAACTGAAGGATAAAAGGGGGTTTTGAGAAGCAATAAATGGGATGTGCCAGTATTAGGAAGTCAATAAAATAGCAAAACCCAGCAAAAGTGAGAAGTAGGGCACTAAGAAAGGAGCTTCAAGGAGAATGAGAGGAAAACCTGGTCTGCTGAGCCAGAAAGTCTGGAGGGCCCATAAGAATGGATGTGAAGTCACCTAGGTATCCAATGACCAATAGAAAAGGACAATACTGCCTGGAGGGCACTGAGGTCAGTGAAAGGCTTGCAGCCAAATTCAAATAGAATATTCATACTGCTGCAGACCTTTAGGTCTTCCCCTCATCTTTTCTTCTTCATGAGAGGGTCCCATTTCCAACATATTTGTAAGTGCTCTAAACTTTCTTTTTGTCCCTCCTTAATAAAATCTCTCTTTGGTACCCCTAAGTAAGCTACTCTGGCTTTCTATCCTCACTTCATGTGCTGTTCCAGTTTTATTTTCAGTTTCTACTCACATTTGCTTTTGGCTAATAATGTGCCTCAGTTGAACTTTTTAGCTCAGCTGAGAAATTGAACCAGGTTAACTGGATATGGGGAATGAGGACTCCAGACCCCTAACAAAAATTGTGTGGTATCCTGGAAGCCAATGTCAAGGAGAGAATTGTCAGTGCTATTTGGTGGTCAAATCAGATGTGAGCTGAGATTTTCTATTCAATCAACATCCACTTTAGGAAATATCTCCCGACTTTGAAGTCTTAAAGATGTATTTTCATTTTCTCTTTCAAATTGTTCCAATTTTTGTTTTTTACATTAAATCTTGAATTTGCGCTGACTAGCTTTGTGGAATGAATTTAATATTTTCAGTAGTGGGAGTAAGCTCACTGATACAGTTAAACCACACAGACATAATTTCAGGGGCTTTGCAAAATAAATGTTTATTTCTTCCTTATGGATTCTAATGTAGACCAGAAGGGACTCCACTCTACACAGTGATTCAGATATTCAGGATCCGTTCTTGTTGTGGTTATTTTATCTGGTGAGGTCCTCAATATTTTCTCAGTTCTGCTGACAAAAAAGATGAAGAGAATGAAAAGTCACATATGGGTGAGTTTTGTGGGCCAGGCCTGGAAAGGATACATTTCACGTCTACTCATATCACTGTGGCCCCAGTTCAGACAAATAGCAAAACCTAGCTATAAGAATATTAATAGATGTGGCCTCAATGTATGTCCAGTAGAAAAAAAAACAACAATTTGATAATAAGTTAGCCACCCTCTGTCATAGAATCAAATTTAAAATTTATGGGTTTTTATTAAGATAAAAACATGAAGTAGAACAGGACGACCTTACTTTCAGAGCACAGTCATGTAACTTATTATTATGGATGTGTTTGAATAAACAGAGGGGAATTGTCTCATTCCATTAGAATGATGTGGGAAAACCTTACACCTAAATTAAAAACTTCTAAGGCCATCACACATTGAAGACAGTACTAGAGTAAGAATTCATCCCTATAGAATTATTATACAAATAATATAATATTTGGATGACATAGGATAAGCTAAATATTGCAATCATTTTACATGAAATTTAAAAATGAAATATTTATGATTTTATATGAAAAAGTAGTGTTTCAATTTTATTCCCAATACTTACACAAAAGTAAAAATCTATCATTTATTCCGTATACATCATAATGTTTTCTTATAATACAAAACCTATTGTACTTAACATTTTTTCCAAGATGACTACATTAAATTATTTAATTATTACTAAATTATTATTTACAATATCACTGTACTTTAAAAATGTCCTTCACAATGAATAATCTAGGTAGGTTATATTGTCAGAACCAATATAACATTAATATTTTATACATACCTTGCTTTAATATTGTATTAGAAGCAAATTGGAATCCATGCCTCAATTTCATGTTTGGAATATTAATTGTAGAAACTTCATGGATTTTTTTCATGAGTTTCCCACATCTTAAGTAACCATGATTAAATTCTAAAGGGTAAAAAATGTCTATTGAAAATTAGTATTCCATTAGGTCAATATAAGAAAGTAAAAATGTACAAAATTGAAATCAACCAAAAACTCTTGAAGCTTATGGGAAAAAATAAGAAAAGTACTTTAGTTTTAGTGTGAAACTTAGAATCATGCTTTTCTGTTCGAGAATATCTTGGCTTTTCAGATATTTTTGTTAGGCTCGGTGCCTGTGACTCAGGTGGCTAAGGCACCAGACACATACACCTGAGGTGGCGGGTTCAAATCCAGCCTGGGCCCACCAAAAAACAATGATGGTTGCAACCAAAATATAGCCAGGTGTTGTGGTGGATGCCTATAATCTGAGCTATTTGGGAGGTAGAGACAGGACAATCACTTGAGCCCAGGAGTTAGAGGTTGCTGTGAGCTATGATACCACACCACTCTATCCAGGGCAACAGCTTGAGGCTCTGTCTCAAAAAAAAAAAAAAAAAAAAAAAAAAAAAAAAAAAAAAAAAAAAAAAAAAAAAGATATTTTTGTTAATAGGCAAGGGAGCCACATATTTGCTATTCAGTAAACTCACATGTTTTAAAGAAATGTTTGAACATTTAACATTATTCTTCTGGAATGATATAACTACATAAATAAGTATCTTGACTACATCTGTAAGACTTGTCAGAAATACAATTCTAGCACTCATATGGCTTGACTTAAATGGGTATTCTCTTAAAAGTGGGTCATTCATGTCAACATAGGTGACAGTATTGATAAGTATAGGCATATCATGGTTTGGATATTATATAATGATATAATTCTTTGCTTTTCAACTAATAAAATATTACTCTATTTGCAAGCTGTTACTGACAATTCTCAATGTTTATTTCAACTGTATATTTTTAATAAAAATTAAATTTAAGGGTGATGTTAAAAATCTTATGCTTTAGTAGAATAAACACAGTTAAGCTTATAGCAAATGTAAATTTCTGATGTGATGACCAAAATAAACTGTGTATTTCCACACATACAGACTGTTTATGTGGATAGGATAGCATTGCATAGTTCATGGGTAGAGATTTGGGGTTCAGATAGATCTGAATTAAATCTAGATTCTATCTTTTATTAACTGTGTGTTAGTGGCCTAATTGCAAAAGTCCTTTTTCAAGGCTAAAATTCTTCATCTATAAAATGAATATGGGTAAAAACACCTATTCAATAGGGTGGTTGTAAGAAGTATATAAAAGTGCACAGTATGCTTGGTTCAGGCTTAGACATTATAAACACCTAGTACTGGAAGCTGTTATGATAAATCCAAAGAAGACTTTTCTGGAGCTTTTAGATAGCTACATCTTAAAATATAGAATTATGTATGAATTTTACTGCTATTCAGGCATCAAATTAGCTTGAGCTTGTCAAATTTATATAGTATCACTATCACATAAGAAAAAGAAGTTTTGGTTTTGGAGCTCTAGATTTAAGATTTTATTGTGGAAGCAGTTAAATATTTATTATTACTAAGTATATTGATCATATGTTTCCATTCTTCAGCATACACAGGTCAAAATATGTAATTGTATATATGTATACATTCACACAAACACTTGTATGTTGTCCCTTCAAATGTTGTTGCTATAGAGATAAGTACATGGTATAGTTATGTGAAGATATACATAGATGTACAGATGCTGTATATCATGACTATAGAAAACTAATTTTAAAATAATGAATTTGTGAGAGCTTTTATATGTAGTGTAGTAATGACACTCATTTTCTTGACAGTGATTCACCACTGCTGAAAATATTGTCCCATAATTTGATTCTTCTGCACATTTAGAGAACCTTGAACCTATAAAATCAACATTCTTTCAGAATATGTTTTAAAACTAGAAAAATGATTGCCCCATCGTAAAATGTACATGGCAATGCTCTTTTGTTTGTGCATTGCGAACTATGGCTTCTAAGTTTGAGGATGAATTAAGCAGGAAGGCGAGAGAATCCAATCCTCAAAGAACTCAAAGTAGATCTTCCATTTGGTACCACAAACCCATTACTAGGCATCTAGCAGGCAGAAAAAAAATTATTTTATCATAAGACATTTGCATTAGATTGTTTATCGCAGTTCAGTTTGCAATCATCAAGATGTGGAAACAACCTAAGTGCCTATCAATCCATGAATGGGTTAATAAACTGTGCATACCATGTATACCATGAAATACTATTCAGCCATACAAAAGATCTAGACTTTACATCTTCTGTGTTAACCTGGATGGAGTTGAAACACATCCTTCTTAGTAAAGTATCACAAGAATGGAAAAGCAAGCATCCAATGTACTCAATACTAACAGAAACCAGTAGACAAACTTAATACATGCACACAAATGAATACAAGAGAAAACTCA
>NW_003852558.1:4074013-4075049 GCF_000181295.1 Otolemur garnettii | reverse complement strand
TATAAGCCCTACCCTGATAATAAGACCTAGTGATGGGCTTGGCTACCCAGCATATCTGCATAGCCATGCCATACATTTTGGTGCAGAGAGGAAGACATCCCCTGAAAATAAGCCCTAGTGTGTGTTCTTGAGAAAAAATAAATATAAGACAGTGTCTTATTTTCGGGGAAACACAGTAGCACAGCATAGATGTCCATTCTGTGGTGCCTTTTCTTACCATAGGATTTCTTATTCTGGATGGCAATTTCCTGCCATTGGTTGGAATCCCCAGCTAAACTGTATGGTAGAGAGGAGATTTTTATCTTTTGTGCACTTTGGTATTCCTCATACTCTACCCATAGAAAATACAGAAAAAAAATTTACTGAATGAATTTTGAGTAATATAAACAGTCATGTGTAGAACTGGAGTTGTATTGTTTTTCTGGGCTATTTATGCAGGGGTGGAAACTTTGTCAAATATTTAAATATATATCTATACACACACACACACATATATATAGTATAATAGCAAAAGTAATATGGCTTGAAAAATCTAAGGAAACATTACAAAAAATGGAATGTGTGAGGAGAAAACAAAATTTAGGAAAAAGACTTCAAACTTTTAAAGAAAAGGATAAATATATAAAGGAAATTATGAACTGGTAAACAGGAATAATTGGATTTGTTACATCTGGATAGCTCAATATCCAATTATTTTCTACTTAAGGCTGCTCTATAGTTTACGTATGTAACAGTGATTACACAAGGAGACTTACAAGAGGGAGGAAAGAGAGTTACACTAATAAGTAAAATTCTAACCTTTCAGGTTTTACCTATCCACATTTATAAAAATTGAAGCTATTTTTTTCTTACAGAATAGTTAGTAATTCTAATTGAGTGTTCTACTCTCCGTCTGGTCGCTTTTATCTCCCGAATTAGTGGATTTTTTGTTTATCATCTCCCAGCTACCTAACTACCTGTTAACAAAAACAGTAATAAAACAGTTGAAAGATGTTGTAAGTCTCAGGACATTTGTTAGACATGGAGACCTTTGTTA
>NW_003852558.1:4064426-4072783 GCF_000181295.1 Otolemur garnettii | reverse complement strand
TTTGGTGGGGACAGACCTGGGGACTGAGCCCTTACCTTGTGCGAACTGATTTAAATCCAGTCAATAGTGTCAGAATTGCATTGACATGAAGGACTCCCAGCTGGTGTCAGAGAATTGGTAACTGTGGGAAAATGCCTGAGGTTCTAATGTCTGACGGGTTCTGGGGGAGAAGGTAGAGGAACAGGAGTTGTTGCATTTTCAATAGATACTAAGAGAAATTATAACATTTTTTTCTTCCCTAACAACTTCATATATCAGCAGATGAAAAACAGGAGAACTGCTTCTATAAATCTAAATTAACCAATATAAAGAATCTTTTTGTTAAATGGCAAAGATGTGACCTGAGAAGGAATCCATTGCATCGTACGTGGTTATGCAGGTCTGCACTGTTGGCAGTGGTATTCTCAGCCACAATTGTGATGGAACAAGTAACAAAATGTTTCAAGTCACTGGTATCAGACTTTGGCCTGAATAATTCAATATGTTCATAGAGATTATGCTCATAATTCCACATGGAGAAATCGTTCCACAGGATGCTTGGAAAATGGTGTTTTAATCATGGAATAATGAAGGATCTTGGTGGGAACAAAACTGGGAGAGTTGTCTAGGAAGGTCAATGTACTTTCTATGGAGTTCTTTAATAAGCACAAATTAAAAATAAAAACATACCAAAAATTCAAAAAGAAAATCAAAGAATATGAGAATTCATTAGCAGATTTATTTCTGAACCTCAATGGGAAGGTAGATTCTCAAAGTGTGTTTATATTTTCAATCTGTAGAAAAGCAAAGTTTTCAGTTGTGTTATGAGCAAGGTTTTAAAACTTCCTCTCCCTGGGACAAATACTATACTAATACATAGCAAAAAGGGGAAAGATTATCTCTTAACTTCAATTTGTTTCCCTCTTTTCTTTCAAAGAGAATAATCTTCATGTTGGAAGTATGAAGCTAAAATAGTGAAGAGAAATTAAAATTCTAAATAGGTGAAGGAATATGAATGGGAAAAGTATAAAAAAGTTCTCCAAATGACTTGCTCTCCTGGCTCTATCGAACTTAAGGCCCTGAGTCATTTTGAAGGTGAGATAGATGTCAGTAATCTTGGAGGAGTTATTGGTAATAGGGGAGCTGCTGTGAGAGAGAGTAGAGGAAGGAAAATGTCCCAAGTTTCCGGAAAGGTTAGGCAGAGTCTTAAAACTATAGACGAGGGATCTTGACATTTATATTCAGTGAGAAATTGGAAGGGAATACTAAATGGCTGGATGGTTTTTGAGTACTGAGAAAGGTCATAATTAGCAGCAGTCTGTATGTGTTCACCTAGAGTAAGCCTTCATAGCCTGTCTTTATCCCCTAGGTTTGACATAATGACTTCGCTGGTATTCCAGAGGACGGATACAGAAATGGCACATTAGGATTAACCAGGCATTTTCAATATTTCTTCATATAAGGTGGGATATGGAAATGTGTGAACTGTATGATAATAGTGGTCGGCAGACTCATCACTGGTTTAATTACTTTACCTATTGAATGCTAATTACTAAAGCATCATCGTCTTGAGGAAAGCAGATCCATCTTCTCCCCTTTTTTCCTAGTATTTTTTTTTTTTTTTTTGATAAGATAAAGGAATCTTAGGTAGCTGCAATCTCAGGTATTTCAAATTTCACGGCACGAGTCTAAGCAACAAAGGTTTTATGTACACATTCGAGTATGGGAATAAAATAGCAGTAGACCAAGAACATGTGATGTTTATAAAATTGAAATGCAAACTACTCATGAGGTAGACAGTTGCAGCTGAGAGTAACAAGGGATCTCTTTAGGGTGTAAGAAAGAACTTCAGACCTGTAGGCCAGGGGTCCTCAAACTTTTTAAACAGGGGACCAGTTCACTGTTCCTCAGACTGCTGGAGAGCCGGACTGCAGGCCCTGGGACTAGTTGGCTGCTAAGCAGGACAACACCTGCATTTATCCAGCAACAACACCCAGCAGGCTGGATAAGTGTCCTAGTCAGGCCGCATGTGGCCCTTGGGCCCTAGTTTGAGGCCGCCTGCCAGTGTAGGCCTTTAAAGATTCAAAGTGGTCATTACTGTTCAAGTCCGGAGATTAAGCTGAAGATTAGAATCATGGGCTCCACACCTGTAGCTCAGTTGTTAGGGCTCTGGACACATACACCAGGGCTGGTGGGTTCCAACCTGGCCCTGGCCTGCTAAACAACAATGACAACTACAACAAAAAAAAATAGCCAGGCATTGTGGCAGGTGCCTGGAGTCTCAGCTACTTGGGTGGCTGAGGCAAGAGAATCGCTTAAGCCCAAGAGTTTGCGGTTGCTGTGAGCTGTGACATCACTGCACTCTACCTAGGGTGACATAGTGAGACTATCTCAGAAAAATAAAGAAAAAAAGAAAGAAAGAAAGAAAAGAAAAAAGAAAATTAGAATCATGGGTAAAGGTACTTTAGTTTGAAACACTCTTGAGACTGTTAGAAATAAGAAAAATGGCAGCACTGAAATATAAAACTCCAGGGTGGAATTAGAATATCTGTAGACATCTCTGTAACTCTGTCAGAAACCAGGGTAAAATTTCAAAAATCCCAAAGCTAAACTCAGAATATGCTTAAAGAAATACTTTACCAGTTCTATCATGGATAAAATAATGCTGCTCATGGTAAAAATGAGCACCATGTTCTAATTCCTGTTCTTAGAGGAAAGGCTTTCGGCTTTTACCATTTGGTAGGTTCACTGTGGGCTTGTCATGCGTGGCCTTTATTATGTTGAAGTATATTTTTCATTACTGAGTAAACAGGTTTTGTCATGAATGAATTTTGAATTCTATCAAATGCTTTTTCTACTTCTACTGAGATGATTGTATGGTTTTCATCTTCATTTTTTTGATGTGTCCCATGTTTATTGATTGATGTATGTTGAATTGACCTCATGTCCATGGGATAAATCCCACTTGATCAAGCTATACTGTCTTTATGACGTACTGTTGGATTTACCTTGCTAGTATTTGGTTGAGGGTTTTTGCATATGAGTTCATCAGGGATATCAGCCTATCTCTCTCTCTCTCTCTCTCTTTTTGGTATATCCTTGTCTGGTTTCAGTATCAGGATAATGTTAACCTCATAAAATGAGCTAGGAAGAACTTCTTCTCTTTCAATTTTGTGAAATATTCTGAGGAGAATCATTGTTAGTTCTATTAAAGTACAGTAGAATTTGCCAGTGAAGGGAAAGTTTTATTACTGACTCAATCTCACTACTAATTATTGGTCTGTTTAGACTTTCAGTAAATTTCTGATTCAGTCTTTGTAAGTTGTACATATCTAGGAATTTGTCCATTAGCTCTCGGTTTTCAGTTTGTCAGTGTGTAGTTGTTCACAATAGTTCCTTTTTGTTTTGTATTTCTGTGGAATCAGTTTTAATACCTGCCAATTCATTTCTGATTTTGTTCATTTGGGCCGTCTCTCTTTTTTCTTGGTCTAGCTAGCCATTTATCAATTATTTTGTTTTTATTAAAAAACCCTTTATGTCTGGATCATCATTTGTATTTTTATTAGTCTATTTTGTTTAGTTCTTCTCTGATCTTGATTTCTTTTTTTTCTATTTATTTGGTGTTTAGTTTGTTCTTGCTTTGCTAGAGGTGTATCATTAGATAACTTATTTGGAATTTTTTTGACTTTTTGATGTAAATTTTTATTGCCAAAATCATCCTCTTAGTAGTGTTTTTGCTTCATTACATAGGTTTCGGTATTCTCTGTTTCAGTTTTCATTTGTTTGAAGAAATTTTTTAATTTCCATCTTTCTTTCTTGATCCAATTGCCATTCAAAAGCATGTTGTTTGGTTTCCACAGTTTTCAAAGATTCTCTTCATATTGATTTCTAGTTTCATTTCATTATAATCTGAAAAGATGTTAGGTGTGATTTCAATTTTAAAAAATTTGTGGAGACTTGTTTCCTAATGTTCCATGTGTCAAGGAAAAGAATATTCGGCAGTCCTTAAATGCATTTTTTTTGGTAAGTATCTGTTAGGGTCATTTGGTCTAAAGTCCAATTAAATTCCAATTTTTTTTTTTTTTGACTTTTGGACAAAAAAAGTATAAATTGTTTCAAGTGACTTTTCCTTAAGTTCTGAAATCTTTTATTCTACTTGATTGAGTCTATTACTAAAGTTTTCATATGAATTTTAGATTAAATTCCATGAATTTTTCAGTTCTGAACTTTTTTAATGATAAACATCTCTGTGGTAAAGTTATCATTCATTTTCTGAATTTTTTTCCTGATATTTTGTATTATTTTCCTATATGTTCTTGTGTATCGCTGAGTTTCTTTATTGTTATTTTAAATTCCTTTTCTTGTATAGATTGAGTATAGATTGTTTATACATTGCTTAGAATGGGGTTTTGAAGGCTCTCACTTTTGTATTGAAGTTAATTATAATTCACTATTGTAGAAGTCAATTACATCTTTCTCTTTCTCTCTCTTTAGATAGAGTAATATTTATAAATTAGGGTCCTCCAGTGTTGGATGCAAATATGTTTAGAATTGTTATATCTCTTAATGGATTTACTTCTTCTTCTTCTTCCTTTTTTTTGCAGTTTTTAGCCGGGGCTGGGTTTGAACTTGCCACCTCCAGCATATGGGGCTGGCGCCCTACTCCTTTGAGCTATGGGCATCGCCCTAGATTTTACTTCTTTATCAATATACATGTATAATAAATTTTCTTTTTACTATTTTTGATTTAAGATCTACGTTATAACAGTCTAGCCACTTCTACTTGCTTTCAGTTTCTGTTTGTATGAAATATTTTAGTCCACATATGTCTTTACATATCTAGAAACTACATTTCTTATATACAACATATATTTGGATAAAGTCATACATGTCATACACATACACACATATATGTATAAACACATATATCTATGAATAGAATTTTAATCCATTTATATTCACGCTTATTGTTGATATGTGAGGGCTTATTCTTTTTTATTAAGCGATAATAATAATAATGCAAAGAAAGTAGCATTTACATTGTCAAATAAGAGTATGTCTATTATAGAATGCTTTGATTCTGAGGTTCAGTATGGAATCATCAGTTAACTTCTTCTTCTTCTTTTTTTTTTTTTTTTTGGCAACTTTGGAGGCCTTATTCTTGTAATTTTATTGCTTCATGTCTTGTTTTATATATTTCATTCCTTTATTTTATTTTTTTTTTTTTCAGTTTTTGGCCAGGGCCGGGTTTGAACCCGCCACCTCTGGTATATGGGGCTGGCGCACTACTCCTTGAGCCACAGGCACTGCCCAGTTTCAATCTTTATCTCTTAGTTTATATTGTTGTGGTTTGGCGATTTTCTATAACGATATAATGATAACATTTGAGTATATTTTCTTCCTTATTTTTATGTTTGCTGCATTTTATCTTTTCAAGTGTTTTCATGATGATATATATCATCCTTTTGCTTCCAGGTGTGGTATAGGATTTGCTTAAGGCTTTTTTGTAGGACTGATTTAGTGGTGATGAATTACTTCAGCTCTTCCTTGTCAAGGAAAGACTTTATTTCTTCCTCATTTATAGGCTCCCTTACTGAGAGTATCCTCAGCTTCCAGTTTTTTCTCTCAGGAGTTTGGGTATACAGTGTATTGTTTCATTCTCTCCTGGTCTGTAAGGTTTCTATGGAGAAAGCTGCTGTTCATCTGATGAGTTCCCTTATACACGTATGCCTAGATATGTTTCTATTGCTAATTTTAGAATTCTCTCTGTGTCTCAGACTTTTCATCAGAGGGAAGACTTTTTTGAATTATATCTACTGAGGGATTTCTGAGCTTCCTGTATGGATGTGTCTAAATTTCTTAGTAGACTTGGGATGTTTTCAGCTATTACATATATTTTATTAAATAGATTTTCTTTTTTTTTTTCATTTTTTTTATTAAATCATAGCTGTGCACATTAATACTATCATGGGGTTCAGTGTGTTGTTTGAAATTTGAAATACTTTCATCCAACTGATTAACATAGCCTTCATGTCATTTTCTTAGTTGTTGTGTTAAGACATTTATATTCTACACTTAGAAAGATTCACATGTATCCTTATAGGATAAATCATAGGCATGATCCCACCAATCACCCTCCCTCCACCCATCCTCCCCCCTTACCTACCCTCCCTCTCCCATTTCCCCATATTCTTGAGCTAAAATTGGGCTATAGCTTTCCTATGAAAGCTATAAATTAGTTTCATAATAGGGTTGAGTACATTGGATACTTTTTCTTCCATTCTTGAGATACTTTGCTAAGAAGAATGCTTTCCAGCTCCATCCACGTAAACATGAAGGTGGTAAAGTCTCCATCTTTCTTTATGGCTGCATATGGAAGAAGCCCAAGTGCCCATCGACCCACGAATGGATCAATAAATTGTGGTATATGTACACCATAGAATAAATAGATTTTCTATCTCTTTTATTTTCTCCTTATCTTATGGGAAACTAAAAATTGAAATACAGCTTTATTCTGTCCTACAAAGTCTAATATTTAAGTTCAAGAACTCATCCTAGAAAAAGTGTCACATACCTCAGGGCTGTGTATCACTGCAGTAACCCATAAAGTATTCCTCTGGGAAAGCTATGCACTGACACCAATGCCTAGTCCACGCTTCAAAGCAATTTGCAATTCTTTCTGGAATGATCATCAGAGATTTCATTGTATGGTAAACAAAAACACACAACAATGATAATAAATCCCACTCAGCAAGACACTGCCAGGCATCAGCATGAACACAGCTGTGAGACAGTGATATACCAAGGTTATGAAACCTTACTAAGTTATTTGTATAGTGCTGCCAATGTAAGCACATGGTGGTAAGTTCACAAACTTAATTGTAAGGTCTCATATATATCACATAGACTTTGTTCATGTGTCTTTGTTTTTGGTCCCTTATTTTTGTCTGGTGGGGTTATTTCAAATGACTTGTGTTTGAATTCTGAAATCTTTTATTCTACTTGATGGAGTCTATTATTAAAACTTTCCAATGAATTTTAGATTGAATTTAATGAATTTTTCAGTTTTGAATTTTTTTAATGATATACATCTCCTTGGTAAAATCATCGTTCATCTTCTGAATCGTTTTTCTGATATTTTTGTATTATTTTCATGTATATCACTGAGTTTTGAGTTTTTTTGTATTATTTTCTTGTGTATCACTGAGTTTCTTTATTATCGTTATTTTAAATTACTTTTCTGGGATTTTATAAACTTATTTTTCTTTGGAATTTGTTGCTTGAGAATTATTATGTCCTTTGGAGGTATCGTATTTCCTTGCTTTACCACGTTTCTTGTGTCTTTCTGTTGATCTACGGGCATCTGCTGTAGATTTCTGAGTTTTTAAATTTGCTTTTATAGGGAAAGATTTCTTCTTTTTTTCTTTTCTTTTCTCAGATTGAATGTCACTCTGTCACTCTGGATAGAGTGCCATGGCATCATAGCTTATAGCAGTCTCAAAATCTTGGTTTTGACCAATGTTCTTGCCTCAGCTTCCCAAGAAGCAGGGACTACAGGTATGTGCCACATTGCCCAGGAAATTTTTATATTTTAGTAGAGACAGGGTCTCACTTTTACCCAGGCTGATTTCAAACTCCTGAGCTCAAGCAATTCACCCTCCTTGGCCTCCCAGAGTGCTAGGACTATATGCATGAGCCACCTTGCCTGGCCGGGAAGGACTTTTGCTTAAGTATGTATCCATGTTCTTGGCTGGGCACAGCACTTCGATTTTGATTCTGTATGCACACCAAATTGCAGTCTCCGTATGATTACTTCAACTGTATAAAGTGTCAGGAGTCTGTAATTTCTTCAATGTCTTACTATGTGGTTGTTAAGGGAGGCTGTGCTGAACTTTTACTGAAGACAGACATGACTGAGCTTATCTATCCTTGGACCCCAGGGTGATGCATCCTGACTCAGATGTTAGTTCTTCTAGATGGGTGAATTCTTTATCCTCTAGGTGGCTAGCTCAGGTGCTGGTAGTGCCAGTGGTAATCCAGGGGGTAGGTTAGTTCTTAGTCCGTGGGCAGTGTGCATGGCATAGCAGTAACAGTGGTAAGACAACCCTCTGGCTCCCAAAAGGTCCACACGCATGTTGGCAGTGGCTCTGATAGGCTGGGTAGGCCAGACCCCAGGCCCAAATTTGACGTGTCAGTGGGTTCCAGCTGTGGAGTTAGAAGCAGGTTGGATGGATTCGAAGGCTTCTAGGTGGAGTTCTCAGGTTCCAACACTGTTTGGCTGGCCTGGGTTGTTGTTGCACCCTTGGATGACATGCTAAGGCACTGGGTTGGAGTACAACTGGGTTAGGCAGGCATGTTCAGGCCTCCTAGTCATGAGT